>NC_057807.1:454946767-455246767 GCF_018294505.1 Triticum aestivum | reverse complement strand
GACTCCTTGCCGGACTCCGAACCTCCCGTGTCCCTACCAATCGATTCGGATTGGGCGCCGGTTATGGAATTCGCCGCCGCGGACATCTTCCAACACTCGCCTTTTGGCGACATCCTAAATTCGCTAAAGCATCTCTCGCTATCGGGAGAGCCCTGGCCGGACTATGGCCAGGATGGTTGGGGTACGGACGACGAAGAAATTTAGAGCCCACCCACCACCCACTTTGTAGCCACTGTCGACGATCTAACCGACATGCTAGACTACGACTCCGACGACATCGACGCTATGGACGACGATGCCGGAGACGAACATGAACCAGCGCCTACAGGGCACTGGAAGACCACCTCGTCATACGACATATATATGGTGGACACCCCAAAAGACGGGGACGGCGAAGAAGCAGCGGTGGCAGATTCTTTAAAGAAGCAGCCCAAACACCGGCGTCAGCGGCGCCACTCTAAATCCCGCCACAGCAAGAATGGAGATTCCGACACAGGAGATAATAATACCCCAGAGAGTGCCGAAGACAATCCCCTCCAGCAAGATTCAGTGCAGGAGGATGCAGAAGCAAGCCCTCACGAGAGGGCGGCAGACGAAGAGGTCGAGGATCATAACTACATGCCTCCCTCCGAAGATGAAGCAAGCCTCAACGATGACGAATTCGTCGTACCTGAGGACCCGTCGAACAAGAGCGTTTCAAACGCAGGCTTATCGCCACAGCAAATAGCCTAAAGAAAAAGCAGCAACAGCTTCAAGCTGATCAGGACCTGCTGGCCGATCGATGGACTAAGGTCCTCGCGGCCGAAGAGTATAAACTCAAACGTCCCTCCAAAAGTTACCCAAGACGCAAGCTGCTCCCCCGATTAGAGGAGGAAGCATACATACCTCAATCACCAGCGCACGATATGGCTGACCGACCACCCCGTGGTCGTGACAGAGAGGCATCCAGGCCCCCAGCCAAGACCGTACCCCGGCATCGCTCCAAAAGTACGAAGCCAAGAGGGAACGCGCCGGACTTGCGAGACATACTGGAGGACAAAGCAAGGCAATCCAGATCCATTTACGGATCACGTGGGCGCCCCACGACCCATGACGAATACTGTCATGCCGGATACAATAACCTCGGCCGGGCCGAACACAGCAGACAACGCTCTCTCGAGCTGCGTCGTGATATTGCTCAATACAGAGGTGCCGCACACCCGCTATGCTTCACTGGCGAAGTAATGGATCATCCAATCCCCGAAGGGTTTAAACCCGTAAACATCGAATCCTACGATGGCACAACAGACCCCGCGGTTTGGATCGAAGATTATCTTCTCCACATCCATATGGCCCGCGGCGACGATCTCCATGCCATCAAGTATCTCCCACTCAAGCTTAAAGGACCAGCTCGGCATTGGCTAAACAGCTTGCCCGCAGAGTCAATTGGGTGCTGGGAAGACCTGGAAGCCGCATTCCTCGACAACTTCCAGGGCACGTATGTGCGACCACCAGACGCCGATGACCTAAGCCACATTATTCAGCAGCCAGATGAATCGGCCAGACAATTCTGGACACGGTTCTTGACAAAGAAAAACCAAATCGTCGACTGTCCGGATGCAGAGGCCCTTGCAGCCTTCAAACATAACATCCGGGATGAATGGCTAGCCCGGCACCTGGGGCAGGAAAAGCCGAAATCTATGGCAGCCCTCACATCATTAGTGACCCGCTTCTGTGCGGGAGAGGACAGCTGGCTAGCCCGCAGCAACAATCTCCGTAAAAATTCTGGCAGTCCGGATACTAAGGACAACAACGGCAGGTCACGTCGAAACAAAAACAAACTCCGCATTAACGGCGACGATAAGGAGGATACAGCAGTCAACGCCGGATTCCGAGGCTCTAAACCCGGTCAGCGGAAGAAGCCATTCAAAAGAACCACTCCGAGTCCGTCCAATTTGGACCGAATACTCGATCGCTTATGCCAGATACATGGCACCCCTGAAAAACCAGCCAATCACACTAACAGAGATTGCTGGGTGTTCAAGCAAGCAGGCAAGTTAATTGCCGAAAACAATGACAAGGGGCTAAACAGCGACGACGAGGAAGAGACCCGACCGCCGAACAATAGAGGACAGAAGGGTTTTCCCCCACAAGTGCGGACGGTGAACATGATTTACGCGACCCATATACCCAAGAGGGAGAGGAAACGTGCGCTAAGGGACGTCTATGCGATGGAGCCAGTCGCCCCGAAGTTCAATCCATGGTCCTCTTGTCCGATCACTTTCGATCGAAGAGACCATCCGACCAGCATACGCCATGGCGGATTCGCCGCATTGGTTTTAGACCCAATCGTCGATGGATTTCACCTCACGAGAGTCCTGATGGACGGCGGTAGCAGCCTGAACCTGCTTTATCAGGATACAGTGCGCAAAATGGGCATAGACCCCTCAAGGATTAAACCTACAAAGACGACCTTTAAAGGTGTCATACCAGGTGTGGAAGCCAATTGCACAGGCTCCGTAACACTGGAAGTGGTCTTCGGATCCCCAGATAACTTCCGGAGCGAGGAGTTAATCTTCGACATAGTCCCGTTTCGCAGCGGCTATCACGCTTTGCTTGGACGGACCGCGTTTGCAAAATTCAACGCGGTGCCGCATTATGCATACCTCAAGCTCAAAATGCCAGGCCCTCGTGGAGTCATCACGGTCAACGGGAATACGGAACGCTCCCTCTGAATGGAGGAACATACAGTGGCTCTCGCGGCTGAAGTGCAAAGCAGTCTCTTAAGGCAATTCTCGAGTCCGGCCGTTAAACGGCCGGATACAGCAAAACGCGCCCGAAGCAATACCAACCAAGACCACCTGGCACGATCAGAGCACGCGTAGAAATGCGGCCCAACCCTCGGCTGCGCATGATCGCAAGAATAACACTCCGGGTACATCATTACGCTTTGGAGATACCATGGGCACAGGGGAGGGGGCACGATCGTAACGAACCCAGAGTGCGGTTCGACCACACCGGGGGCTCGCAAGTGTGCCCCCCTTTTTTTATTATTTTTTCTTTATTTTTCTCCTTTATGTACACAGGACTCCGATAACCAGAGGCCCTGTCCGGCGATGAACCTGCCGAACTCATGATGCAACAGTCAGGGGCTAAAGAAGGCTGCGACGAACAATCAGGTGGTCTCAATTACGAGCATTAAATTCGATTATATACACCAAGTCCGCAGCTCACCCCTGGAGGGGGACATGTTTACTTAGTCCAAATCCCTTGCTTACCGCACTATTTGTATCAGTCCGCTCTCATAGCAAACTTTCTTTCATAAATAATGCAGCACCTTTTTCATTGCAATTGCATTACCTTTTATATATATATGCTCATTATATGACATCTTGCGCCCGTATATTTTGGTACGGCCAAATACGCCAGGGGCTTCCGTTCCCCAAATTATGGTGTGATAAAGTCTGAACACTTTCATAAGTGCGGCACTTCGAACTTATAGCATTATATGAATCGGCTCCGAATCATGTCTTGGGTCAATAGTTGGGTTTGCCCAGCTCCCACGTTTTGGTGCCTTACATTCCGTTCTGTCGGCTAAGGTGGCACTGGGAGAACCACTACGATTGCGCCCCGGTTGAGCCGGGCGAGCGCCTCAATGGAGAAAGCTAAAACTGACTGGCATGATAAGGCGAGAGACTGGTCGCTGTTCGAGAGGTTTTTTCGGGTCCTTAAAGACTCACGCCGCTTCGAGCGAAGTTCCGGACAATGTCCGACGAAGGCATGGATAGCACTCCGGATTCGGTCTTCCGAATACCAGGGGCTTCGCCGAAATTTAAAATTATAGAATTCTATGGCTAAGTGAGAGTGTTCAAGCACTATAAGTCCGGTTGCCTTGTTCGTTGTGTTGAGCGCCTCCCTAGATGGACCCAATAATGGGAACAAGAGTGCTCAAGTTTATCCCGAACACCCCAGCACTCGTGGCTTGGGGGCTAAAGCCAACGACTTGCCATCTCTCAGATTTTATAAATGGCCGCACAGAAGGTAATATTTTAAATTAAACAAGAGTTGCTTAACGCGCACATGAACAAAGTTTCAGCGCACAGGATAATACATAACGAGTTTACTCAAAGATTACATTTCTGGGGCACTCATCCGCAATATCGCGGGCTCCCTTCAGGACAGTTTTATAATACATTTCGGGCGTGCGATACTCCTTGCCCGGTGGCGGTGGGTCCGTGAGAAGCTTCTCCGCATCCAACCTGCCCCAATGCACCTTTGTGCGGGCAAGGGCCCGGCGAGCACCTTCAATACAGGCGGAGCGCTTGATGACCTCCACCCAGGGGCATGCATCCACCAGCCGCCGCACGAGGCCAAAGTAGCTCCCAGGCATGGCCTGTTCAGGCCACAGCCGGACTATAAGGCCCTTCATGGCCTCCTCAGCTACCTTGTGGAGTTCGACCAGCTGCTTCAGCTGGTCGCTTGGGGGCACCGGATGGCCGGCCTCAGCGTACTGAGACCAGAAGACCTTCTCCGTCGAGCTCCCCTCCTCGCCACGATAGAATGCGGCGGCATCAGACGCACTACGCGGCAGATCTGCAAACGCCCCTGGAGAGCTCCGAATGCGGGTAAGTGTCAGGTAGTTCACATTAACATGCCTGCTTTGCATGAAAAATGCCTTACCCGCCGCTATCTTCTTTATATCTTCAACCTCCTGAAGGGCCTTATGGGCCTCGGCCTTGGCGGACTTGGCACTTTCGAGAGCCGAGGCAAGCTCGGACTCTCGAGTCTTGGAGTCATGCTCCAAACTCTCATGTTTCTCCATGAGAGCCTGGAGCTCTTGCCGAACTTCCGCCACCCGTGCCTCCTGCTTTTCTCGCTCCACCCGTTCCGCGGCCGCACTGCGTTCAGCCGCGGAAACAGCCTCCTTCAGGGCTGCCACCTCGTTAGTGGCCCCTGCAATACCCGTATTATCCTTATTAACTTTATCGCAACCAAAACCCTTTTCTGTAAGGTAATTATTCAAAGTGGTGTTACTCACCTTCTTTTTCCTCGAGCAGCCTCTTGGCATGGCCGAGCTCTTGCTCGGACCGCTTGAGATCCTTCTTCAGCACATCGACCTCCGCCGTTAGTGCGGCAGAGGTCAGCAGCGCAGCCTGCAAACCCATATTGACATATTTTAAGCAACCCTGCATATATCTTGTTAGATCCTTAGTCCGTCTTTTTCTTTCCGAACACCGAACTGAGCATCAGGGGCTATTGTCTATGCGGTATTACATTACATAACTTTAACTTCTTACCTCAAAGCCTGTTAAAAGGCTGCTGCAGGCTTCGGTCAGCCTGCTCTTAGCGAGTTGAACCTTCTGAATCACCGCACTCATGATAGTGCGGTGTTCTTCCTCGATGGAAGCGTCTTTAAGTGCCTCCAACAAGTTATCCGGCGCCTCCAGTTCGACGGAGGTCGCCGGTGTCACGGTCTTGCCCTTCCTTCGAAGGGGCCGCTCGCCGGACTCTGGAACCATTGCGGGTTCCGATGTAGAGTCCGGCACAAAGTCCGGGAGGCAGCCTGACGGCGCCTCCGGAGCCTCCTCCCGACGGGTCCCTCTCTAGGATCCCACCTCGGCGTCTTTGCCACGGGGGGTAGTGGCGGTCGGAAGTGAATCCACATCCGACGGGGCCAATGACCCGCTTGATGAAGCGGGGAGATCATCATCGGCCGGACTACGGACAGAATGCGGCGTTAGAAGGACACTACGCGGCACGAAAGAAATTGCATATCAAGGATCCGGGTACTTACGATCTTGCCGGACGCCTGGCCCTTGGAGGCCACTCATCCTCGCCAACGGAGGTGTTGGCGAAACTGTCCGGGGGGATAGTCCTCCCCCTCTTGGACCCTTCGGCCTCCCCTATTGGGGAAGCCTTCCTCTTCTTCTCTCCCTCCTCCGGGAGAGAGTCCTCCTCCTCCTCGTCGTCTTCGGGGGAGGAGTCCGCCTCGTCGTCGGACACCTGATTGCGGGAGCTCTTTCGAGTCCCCGCGGCCACCTTCTTGGCCTTCTTCTCCGGCACCACATGCGGTGCCGGAACCAGCAGCCCTGCTAAACGGGCGTCCACTGGGTCTTCTGGCATGGGAGCCGGGCTGATAAGCTGCTCGGCCTTCTCCATCCATTCCTGTCAAAGGAAAAGAAAGAATGAAACCCTCTTAGAATCAATTCGATTACTACAAAGTGTCCCGTAATGGGGTTGAATCACTCACCTCGTCAGTTGGATGCTGCGAGCTAAATCCGCGATCTTCCGTCGCGGATGCGGGGGCTTCGGCACCCTTAAACAGCACCCTCCAGGCGCCTTCGTATGTCGTATCGAAGAGCCCGCTCAGCGCCTGGTGCTGTTCTGGATTAAACTCCCACAGATTGAATGCCTGTTCTTGGCATGGGAGAATCCGGCGGATGAGCATGACTTGGACCACGTCGACGAACCTGAGCTTATTGCTCACCAGCTTCTGGATGCAGGCTCGGAGTCCCGTCACCTCCTTCGGATTGCCCCACAGCAAGCCCTTCTCTTTCCAGGAGGTCAGCTGCGTGGGGACGCCAGATCTAAACTCGCGGGCCGCCGCCCATGTGGGCTTGTGCGGCTCGGTGATATAGAACCACCCCGATTGCCACCCCTTGACGGAGTCCACGAGGGTCCCTTCGAGCCAACGGACGTTAGGTAATTTACCCAACATGGCGCCTCCGCATTCCGCTTGCGTGCCCTTCACAACCTTCGGCTTGATGTTGAAGCTCTTGAGCCACAGGCCGAAGTGGGGCCGGATGCAGAGGAAGGCCTCGCACACGACGATGAACGCCGAGATGTTGAGGATGAAGTTCAGCGCCAGATCATGGAAATCCAGGCCGTAATAGAACATGAGCCCCCGGACGAATGGATGGAGCGGAAAGCCCAGTCCGCGGAGGAAGTGGGGAAGGAAGACGACCCTCTCGTGAGGCCCAGGGGTAGGGATGAGCTGCCCCTCGTTGGGCAGCCGATGCGCGATATCACCGGAGAGGTATCCGGCGCTGCGCAGCTTGGTGATATGCTCCTCCTTAACGGTGGAGGCCAACCACTTGCCTCCCGCTCCGGACATATTCGGAGAAGGTCGAGGCGAGATGTGCGAGCTTGGGCGTTGGAGCTTGAGTGCGCGGAGATGGATAAGCAAAGGAGGAAGAAGGCGTAGGTGAGAAGGTAAATCCTTATCCCTTATATATAGGCGGACGAAACTGTGCGTCCCCCACCGACCTAGTAAAACTCGCTTATCTCCCAAGCGCCACCATCAATGGCGCGGTTGGGTTACCCACGTCTGTATTGATGAGAATCCCGGAATAAGGGGAACACGATCTCTGCTTCGACAAGACGTGCCAAGGAAACCGCCTCGCTAAACGTGCTGAGGTGGTATAGTAAAAAATGGTTCAAGTAAAAGCCTGGTAGCGGTGTGATGTCACGCCGCATAATACATCAGCAGATTGAACTAGTGTGCATTTTATTCTCTCTACGGTGGAATGTGGAATTTATTTTGCAGAGCCAGACACTATCCTGGTGTTCATGATCTTCTCTGGATTATTCAAGGGAGGAACCCGCCTTGCAATGCCGAACATTATGCGTGCCGGACTAATCGTCATTGAAGCCTGGTTCAGGGGCTACTGAGGGAGTCCTGGACTAGGGGGTGTCCGGACAGCCGGACTATCATCATCCGCCAGACTCCAAGACTACGAAGATACAAGATTGAAGACTCCGTCCCGTGTCCGGATGGGACTTTCCTTGGCGTGGAAGGCAAGCTTGGCAATACGGATATGTAGATCTCCTACCATTGTAACCGACTCTGTGTAACCCTAGCCTCCTCCGGTGTCTATATAAACCGGAGGGCTTTAGTCCGTAGGACACAACATACATTACAACAATCATACCATAGGCTAGATTTAGGGTTTAGCCTCCTTGATCTCGTGGTAGATCCACTCTTGTACTACCCATATCATCAATATTAATCAAGCAGGACGTAGGGTTTTACCTCCATCAGAGGGCCCGAACCTGGGTAAAAACATCGTGTCCCTCGTCTCCTGTTACCATCCGCCTAGACGCACAGTTCGGGACCCCCTACCCGAGATCCGCCGGTTTTGACACCGACAGTGGGCAATGAATTTCTTCGTCGCCTTCTTCCCCCCTGAGCCGGACATAGTTTGGCCAAGAGTCTCCTGACAGAGAGATAGATTTTAATGAGTTCAGCATGTCGCCAAAGGGCGAGTGCTGGAAGATATCCGCAGCGGTGAATTCCATTACCAGAGCCCAGCCAGAATCGGCGGGCTCGGGGGCGCGCGGTCTGGGACCTACAACCGGACACGAGTCCAGGGGTCCGGAGACACAGGCTTCCTTGGGGATGAAGTCTGTTTTTGGCTCTACCGCCGATGAGTGTGCAGCCTCCGGGGCGGGGTCCATCCACCCGTCCTCGGACGAAGCAATCTGCCCCAGATTTAGGTCCGGGGCTCCTGCAGGTGCGATATCCCGAGTATTGTCTGACAGCAGGTCTAAGCCATGCTCATCGTGACTGTTCGGCGCTCCTGGCATAGGCCCGAATCTGTTGAAGATCAAGTCTCCGCAGATATAGGCCGTGTAGTTCAAGTTTCCGAACCTGACCTGATGGCCAAGGGCGTAGCTGTCGATCTGCTCCAGATGGCCGAGCGAATTAGCCCGCAGTGCGAAGCCGCCGAACACGAAGATCTGTCCGGGGAGAAAGGTCTCACCCTAGACCGCGTTATCCTTGATGATTAAAGGAGCCATCAAGCCTTGCAGCGACGACACAGAGGAACTCTCAATGAAAGCACCAATGTCGGTGTCAAAACCGGCGGATCTCGGGTAGGGGGTCCCGATCTATGCATCTAAGGCTAATGGTAACAGGAAGCAAGGGACACGATGTTTTACCCAGGTTCGGGCCCTCTCGATGGAGGTAAAACCCTACTTCCTGCTTGATTGATCTTGATGATATGAGTATTACAAGAGTTGATCTACCACGAGATCGTAGAGGCTAAACCCTATAAGCTAGCCTATGATGATTATGGTTGTCCCTATACGGGCCGAACCCTCCGGTTTATATAGATATCCGAGGGGGCTAGGGTTTACACAGAGTCGGTTACAAAGAAGGAAATCTAATATCCGGATCGCCAAGCTTGTCTTCCATGCAAAGGAGAGTCCCATCCGGACACGGGATGAAGTCTTGAGTCTTGTATCTTCATGGTCCAACAGTCCGGCCAAAGTATATAGTCCGGCTGTCCGGATACCCCCTAATCCAGGACTCCCTCACCCCCTCCCCCACGCACAAACCCCTCCTGCTCCTCCGCCGCCGCCTCCATGATCCTCTTTGAGTCCGGCGCCGGTTCCTCCCCTATCCCCTTCGAATCCCTATGGAGATCGGAGCAGCCGGCGGCGGTGTTCGGGAAGGGCCGGCGGTGCTTGAGACCGTAGGCGGCCGGAAGTGCACATGCCCGGGACGGCTGGTGGTGCACAAGATTCGACCGCAGGCGGCGCTTGGTTTTAGAGATGGCCGGCGGCACTTGATTTCGGAGATGGCCGGCGCCGCTTGATTTCGGAGATGGCCGGCGATGCTAGAGATCCTGGGTGAAGCAAGAGAGTGACGGGTAATCAATTCCTTTACTAGATGTGAACCAAACAAACTCGAAAAAACCCATTACATATCCGTATTGTGATCTGATTATGTTAAGACTAGCCACAATGGAGAGTAACATACACTAGTAACATACACATATTCCTAGACTATGTTACTACCTCAATAGTGGGTAGTAACATAAGTGTGGTAACATGCAAAACTTCATTTATTAGGTTATAGACTCATATTGCATTGGGACATCTGATGTTACAGTAACTAGCTAAGTTACTAGTACTACATCTCTCCTCATTAACTCATTGCCACATAAGAAAATTTGCTGAGTTGGACTCAATGTTACTACCGAAGTTACTCCCACTGTGGCTAGTCTAACAGTGTTGTTACCATTTCTGTAGCCAAACACCTCATAAGGCTCAATGATCCATGGAACTTTAATGATGGTGAAGAATCTAAACTGAAATAGCATACCAGATGCACAAACAATCACAAAGAGATCAATTACCAACGTCATATATTTACCAGTAACCACAAATCATGAAAGCAATGTCAGAGGACCAAAAGTTTCACAAGCTAGGGAAATAATGCTCTTTATCAAAACCTTGCCATAACTTATTCCTCTTATGTCTTTCTTAGAGCCACACTTTGCAAATTCAGAGAAATTTTTAGAGAAATAAAAGAAAGCTTCATGAAAGGGAGGAGTGGGCAGGCTTATGAGAAATGAGCGCTTGCAGGCATATTCTTACTCCGTGAGAATTGCCACCAAGCCCTTCGACAACTGGTCAATGACCATGACCGCCTGAGTTTGGAACACCATGTCACATTCGTTTGCTCTAACCCCATGACCTGCCAGCATCCGACGCCACCGAATGCGACCACTGCCCACCAGAACACCAAAATTATAATGTGAGACGACATGACAGGAGACCAAAAAATGGTTTCTAATGCTCCAAAATAGAATCATGATAAGTAGTAAAGTACCTAATATTTGTAATAATCCATCACTCCAAAATAAGATCATGATAATTAGTTGATAGTAAAAGCTAGACCCTTTCAAACAAAAGACCAGGTTCTGAATGAAAGGCCATCCCTTCATATCTTTGCATTATCCCCTGAAAATACAGAATGAGAGTCAATATAGATCAAAATATTGTCAATTCATTACCTACTAATCGACAATATATGCTTATAATATTTGAGGCTCTAAAGCCAAAAAAAGGCGAGAGAACATCTTACACACACATGAAAAGAGGAACAAAAAGGACAGGAAAAGCAGCCAAAGTATACCTTTAGCTTCAATTCAATGGTCTGATTGAGTTCCTAGCCAAATCCTTCATTCATCCTCATCTGCCTTAGATAGTTGCAACCAATGAAGAAGATCAATTGTCATTTACAAGCTATGTAATCCAAAAACATTATCACAAGATGGAGCAACTTGTGGTTGGTGTCATCGGCGCCGGTGAAGCACGAAAGGAAGCAATGGCCATATGCCCATATCAACATGTTCAGTTAAAAGCACCAGACCTAATTATGCACATTATTTCCTTGAAGCATCACATATAGAGTTATTTTCTATAGTAAGCAAGGTCTCAAATATGCACCTCTCTTTTTGCATCTGTATCTACCACCTCTCGATCGACCATCAACCAAAACTGGTAAAAAAAATATAGATTGAGCACATTGCACACCAAGAAACATAAACTAAATCATGCATTGAGCAGAAAAATCAAAGAACAAGTGAGAAAGAGTTACCTGCTTCTTGGAATAGCAGTTGAGTACCATAATAAAGGACACCTCTGCAAACAAAAGAAAGATGCACACACATCAGCATCTTCCCTGAGTAGTCTTTCCATTCGGGCATTTACACAAACATATATTGTGCACACTTGCAACCTCTCAATATGAGTCAAAAAAAATTATAGATCAGAGGCGCTGCTAGGAGTAGATCATCCACATGGACACCCGTCGTTGTCGTGAACTTCTGATGGTGACGGGCGGCCTAGCACGTGGGGAAGGGATCTGGAAACACGTAGAGCAGTAAGATGCCAGCTGCTGCCAAAGTGGAGATGGATCAGGGGTGGGCGCATGTGGGAGATGGACACTTACCTCGTCCTCCTCGTCATTCTTGTAGGTGGCGAGGTATGGAGCCGCGGTGCTGGTCTTGTAGGGACGGGTCGAGGTGAACTAAGCATCGCCGCCGTCGCCCTTTGCCCACAAGTCATCGCCGCCACCGGGACGGACGCGGGAGAGGAAGAGACGAGCGACAGCGACCATGCGCGGGAGGTAGAGGAGGAGAGAAGTGGAGGGGAGGAGGAGGCGGTGCAGTGGCGCGGATCTTGGAGAGCTCGGGGGTGTGCGGCGGGCGGAGAGAGAGAAAGAGAGGAGGGCGACGAGGAGGAGGCGAGTGGGACAAGGAGGGGGAGGCGAGTGGGACGGGAGCGGTTACGATTTATACCCCTGCACGTAAAATGACCAAAATGCCCTCGGCGGGGCACAGAATTTACAAGCGGTGGCAGCAGTACTATTCATAGCGAATTAGGGGCGACGTGATGCACGCCACACCATAATGAGAAGGGTCCACCATGTAACGATTCGCTAAGGCGACAGGGAGGCGATTGCATGGCGATTGCGCCCCTGTGCTAGGGTTAGGGTTTCATATGCGGGGGTGGTGCAAATACGGTGGTGACCTGGGCGGCGATGACACAATCTAGGACACCGACCGGCGAGGTTCAATCTCCACCAGAGGGTGGAGCTGATGGCGGAGAAGACTTCAAGAAAGACAATGAAGAATCCGGAGAAGATGGCATCTTCCTCGATGACGGCGGCTACTCCAAAGATGGCACCTGCTCCATTGGTGGGAGCAGGGGGATCGACGAACCAGAAGAAGAAGGGAGCCCTGCCCACTGCTGCGACGACGACGGCGGCGGAGACATCCACACCGGCGGCGCACAGATCGGGTGGCACATCGAGTAAGGATGCTTCTAAATCCCCGATCGAAAGCAGGACACCGGATCCTACGTCAAGTATTTCGGCAAGATTGGGTGGTATGGTGCTGTTTGACAAGGAAGCTGAAGGCATAGTGTTTGCAGAGGATGAACCGGTGCCCAAAACCCCCAGATGATTGGCAGTAGGCAAGGTGTGCTCGTCGAGGCCGCTGGTGAGAAGTGTTTTCGAGAAGATTATGCATAGGGCTTGGGGACTACACAAGGAAGCAAGGTTTAGAGAGATGGGTTTGAATGTGTTTGAGGTGCAGTTTGGCTGTGAAAGGGATTGGCGTCATGCTATGAACAATGGGCCGTGGTAGTATGATTTTAATGTTTTGATCTTGAAGGAGTATGAAGGTGACAAAAGGCCATATGAGATTATCTTTGATAGGATTGATGTTTGGGTAAGGGTCACCGATCTGCCACCGGACAAGAGGACAGAAGCTTTTGGGAAGGCCCTGGGTAATTGGTTGGGTGAGGTTGTGAGGGTGGATGTGGATAAGGATGGTCGAGCAAGAGGTAATGAACTAAGAGTCCGGGCAAAAAATTCAGTTTATGAACTGCTAGTTAGAGGATTTTACCTCAAGACCTCACTGGAGGACAAGGCTTGCACCTGGTTCGATTTTCATTATGAAAATATATCACACTTCTGTTTTGAGTGTGGAAGACTAGTGCATATAGGGGGGAGGTGTGACCCTCCGGTTGACTCATCACTTAAATGGGGTGAATGGCTCAGAGCTTCATTTGGAAGAAATAGTAATGCAAAGGAAAGCTCACTTGGAGCGGGGGGGGGGGGGGGAGTAGCAGTAGTGGAAATATTGATCTCAAGGGTAAAGGACATGTAGACGCGGGGTGCTCTGGCCATAAGAAGATAGATGCTCCCATCAAGCGGAGCTTATATGGCGATTTTGCTGGATCGGTGGATCAGCGCACTGGCGTGGATCATAGCCGGGATAGGGGTGACACGGAAGTAAACATCCCTCATAAGGGAAATGCAAAGATTGATCCACCAGGGGAGAATGATCTGTGCCATGGGTTAGAGCAAAGGAGGGAGAGAGAGAGCTTAGAAACAAGCTTTCTGATCAGCAATATGGTCACGGTACATATGAACGAGAATGGCAACGGAAAGGTAAGGATGATGTGCGCCACAGTTATGATCAGTATGAGACTTACAACAAGGAGGAACGAGACTGGGGCACTGGCTCCAGGGCTCGGGATTCCAGGGATAAGAGACAGTGTACGTATGTGAGAAAGTTGTGCCCTGATTATGAGTGTAGACGTCATCATAGGGGCAACCCAAGAGTGGATCAGGAGAGTAGGAAGAGAGGACCGAGACAGATATGGGTGGCCAAGGATGATCCGGACAGACAGAGTTCAAACGATGAGTTCAATCGCGAGACGAGGCGTAAGATGTCAACAGTGTTTGATCGTATGTCTAAGAACAACTATGAGGCAAACCCTGCGGTGCGGGGCCGCTGGTCGCCATGAATCTGTTGGCCTGGAACTGTCGAGGGTTGGGTTTGACCTCGACAGTTGGCGAACTTCGGGACCTGATTAGGTTGTACAACCTAGCGGTGGTGTTCCTATGTGAAACAAAAAAGAAGGCAAGGGCTATGGAGAAATTGAAGTGGAGTATTGGTTTCAAGTGTGGTGTGGCGGTGGACTGCATGGGCCGTAGTGGAGGACTAGCCTTGTGGTAGAGAGATCACGTGAATGTAACAGTGAGGCCTTGGTGCCAATATTTCATCGATGCAGAGTTATCTTGGGAGGGCAAAACATGTAGATTCACTGGATTCTACGGTGAGCCCAAGATCGAGCTATGCAAAAAATCATGAGATGCTATTAGATACCTCTCAGGCCAAGACAACCTTCCATGGTTATGTGCGGGGGATTACAACGAGGCCCTTTTTCAGACGGATCAAATAGGCGGGTGTCGGTGTCAAAACCGGCGGATCTCGGGTAGGGGGTCCCGAACTGTGCGTCTAGGCAGATGGTAACAGGAGACGAGGGACACGATGTTTTACCCAGGTTCGGGCCCTCTCGATGGAGGTAAAACCCTATGTCCTGCTTGATTAATATTGATGATATGGGTAGTACAAGAGTGGATCTACCACGAGATCAAGGAGGCTAAACCCTAAAGCTAGCCTATGGTATGATTGTTGTAATGTATGTTGTGTCCTACGGACTAAAGCCCTCCGGTTTATATAGACACCGGAGGAGGCTAGGGTTACACAGAGTCGGTTACAATGGTAGGAGATCTACATATCCGTATCGCCAAGCTTGCCTTCCACGACACGGGACGGAGTATTCAATCTTGTATCTTCGTAGTCTTGGAGTCTGGCGGACGATGATAGTCCGGCTGTCCGGACACCCCCTAGTCCAGGACTCCCTCAGTAGCCCCTAAACCAGGCTTCAATGACGATAAGTCCAGCGCGCATAATGTTCGGCATTGCAAGGCGGGTTCCTCCCTTGAATAATCCAGAGAAGATCATGAACACCAGGATAGTGTCCGGCTCTGCAAAATAAATTCCACATTCCACCGTAGAGAGAATAAAATGTACACCAGTCCAATCTGCTGATGTATTATGCAGCGTGACATCACACCGCTACCAAGCCTTTGTTTGAATCGTTTTTTACTATACCACCTCAGCACGTTTAGCGAAGCGGTTTCCTTGGCACGTCTTGTCGAAGCAGAGATCGTGTTCCCCTTATTCCGGGATTCTCATCAATACGGACGTGGGTAACCCAACTGCGCCATTGATGGTGGCGCTTGGGAGATAAGCGAGTTTTACCAGGCCGGTGGGGGACGCATAGTTTTTCGTCCGCCTATATATAAGGGATAAGGATTTACCTTCTCACCTACGCCTTCTTCCTCCTTTGCTTATCCATCTCCGCGCACTCAAGCTCCAACGCTCAAGCTCGCGCATCTCGCCTCGACCTTCTCCGAATATGTCCGGAGCGGGAGGCAAATGGTTGGCCTCCACCGTTAAGGAGGAGCACATCACCAAGCTGCGCCGCGCCGGATAGCTCTCCGGCGATATCGCGCATCGGCTGCCCGATGAGGGGCAGCTCATCCCTACCCCTGGGCCCCATGAGAGGGTCGTCTTCCTTCCCCACTTCCTCCGTGGACTGGGCTTTCCACTCCACCCATTCGTCCGAGGGCTCATGTTTTACTACGGCCTGGATTTCCACGATCTGGCGCCGAACTTCATCCTCAACATCTCGGCATTTATCGTCGTGTGCGAGGCCTTCCTCTGCATCCGGCCCCACTTCGGCCTGTGGCTCAAGACCTTCAACGTCAAGCCGAAGGTTGTGAAGGGAACGCAAGCGGAATGCGGAGGCGCCATGTTGGGTAAGTTGCCCAACGTCCTTTGGCTCGAAGGGGCCTTCATGGACTCCATCAAGGGGTGGCAATCGGGGTGGTTCTACATCACCGAGCCGCACGAGCCCACATGGGCGGCGGCCCCCGAGTTTAGATCTAGCATCCCCACGCAGCTCACCTCCTGGAAAGAGAAGGGCTTGCTGTGGGGCAATCCGAAGGAGCTGACGGGACTCCGAGCCTGCATCCAGAAGCTGGTGAGCAATAAGCTCAGGCTCGTCGACGTGGTCCAAGTCATGCTCATCCGCCGGATTCTCCCATGCCAAGAACGGGCATTCAATCTGTGGGAGTTCAATTCGGAACAGCACCAGGCGCTAAGCGGGCTCTTCGATACGACATACAAAGGTGCCTGGAGGGTGCTGTTTAAGGGTGCCGAAGCCCCCACATCCGCGACGGAAGATCGCGGATTTTGCTCGCAGCATCCGGCTGACGAGGTAAGTGATTCGACCCCATTACGGGACACTTGTGGTAATCGAATTGATTCTAAGAGGGTTTCATTCTCTCTTTTCCTTTGACAGGAATGGATGGAGAAGGCCAAGCAGCTCAACAGCCCGGCTCCCATGCCAGAAGACCCAGTGAACGCCCGTTTAGTAGGGCTGCTGGTTCCGGCACCGCACGTGGTGCCGAAGAAGAAGGCCAAGAAGGTGGCCGCGAGGACTCTCTCCTGGAGGAGGGAGAGAAGAAGAGGAAGGCTTCCCCAATAGGGGAGGCCGGAGGGTCCAAGAGGGGGAGGACTATCCCCCCGGATAGTTTCGCCAACACCACCGTTGGCGAGGAGGAGTGGCCTTTAAGGGCCAGGCGTCCGGCAAGATCGTAAGTATCTGGATCCTTGATATGCAATTTCTTTCGTGTCGCGTAGTGTCCTTCTAATGCCGCATTCTGTCCGTAGTCCGGCCGATGATGATCTCCCCGCTTCATCGAGCGGGTCGTTGGCCCCGTCAGATGTGGATTCACTTCCGACTGCCTCTACCCCCCGCGCCGACGAGGACGCCGAGGTGGGATCCCAGAGAGGGACCCATCAGGAGGAGGCTCCGGAGGCGCCGTCAGGCTGCCTCCCGGACTTTGTGCCGGACTCTACATCGGAACCCGCAGTGGATCCAGAGTCCAGCAGGCGGCCCCTTCGAAAGAAGGGCAAGACCGTGACACCGGCGACCTCCGTCCAACCGGAGGCGCCAGATAACTTGTTGGAGGCGCTTAAAGGCGCTTCCATCGAGGAAGAACACCGCACTATCATGAGTGCGGTGATTCAAAAGGTTCAGCTTGCCAAGAGCGGGCTGACCGAAGCCTGCAGCAGCCTTCTAACAGGCTTTGAGGTAAGAAGTTAAAATTATGTAATGTAATACCGCATAGATAGTAGCCCCTGATGCTCAGTTTGGTGTTCGGAAAGAAAAGCCGGACTGAGGATCTAACAAGATATACGCAGGGTTGCTTAAAATATGTCAATATGGGTTTGCAGGCTGCGCTGCTGACCTCTGCCGCACTGACGGCGGAGGTCAATGTGTTGAAGCAGGATCTCGAGCGGTTCGAGCAAGAGCTCGGCCATGCCAAGAAGCAGCTTGAGGACAAAGAAGGTGAGTAACACCACTTTGAATAGTTACCTTACAGAAAAGGATTTTGGTTGCAATAAAACTAACAAGGATAATATGGGTATTGCAGGGGCCACGAACGAGGTGTCAGCCCTGAAGGAGGCTGCGTCCGCGGCCGAATGCAGTGCGGCCGCGGAACGGGCAGAGCGAGAAAAGCAGGAGGCACGGGTGGCAGAAGTACGGCAAGGCTGTCATGGAGAAGCATGAGAGTTTGGAGCGTGACTCCAAGACTCGAGAGTCCGAGCTTGCCTTGTCTCTCGAAAGTGCCAAAGCCGCCAAGGCCGAGGCCCATAAGGCCCTTCAGGAGGTTGAGGATGTGAAGAAAATAGCAGCGGGTAAGGCATTTTTCATGCAAAGCAAGCATGTTAATGTAAACTACCTGACACTTACCCGCATTCGGAGCTCTCCAGGGGCGTTTGCAGATCTACCGCGTAGTGCGTCCGATGCCGCCGCATTCTATCGTGGCGAGGAGGGGAGCTCGACGGAGAAGGTCTTCTGGTCTCAGTACGCTGAGGCTGGGCATCCGGTGCCCCCAAGCGACCAGCTGAAGCAGCTGGTCGAACTCTACAAGGTAGCTGAGGAGGCCATGAAGGGCCTTATAGTCCGGCTATGGCCTGGACAGGCCATGCCTGGGAGCTACTTCGGCCTCGTGCGGCGGCTGGTGGATGCGTGCCCCTGGGTGGAGGTCATCAAGCGCTCCGCCTGTATTGAAGGTGCTCGTCGGGCCCTTGCCCGCACAAAGGTGCATTGGGGTAGGTTGGATGCGGAGAAGCTTCTCACGGACCCACTGCCACCGGGCAAGGAGTATCGCACGCCCGAAATGTATTATAAAACTGTCCTAAAGGGAGCCCGCGATATTGCGGATGAGTGCCCCAGAAATGTAATCTTTGAGTAAACTTGCCATGTATTATCCTGTGCGCTGAAACTTTGTTCATGTGCGCCTTAAGCAACGCTTGTTTAATTTAAAATATACCTTCTGTGCGGCCGTTTATAAAATCTGAGAGATGGCAAGTCGTTGGCTTCAGCCCCCAAGCCACGAGTGCTGGGGTGTTCGGGATAAACTTGAGCACTCTTGTTCCCATTTTTGGGTCCATCTAGGGAAGCTCTCAACACAACGAACAAGGCAACCGGACTTATAATGCTTGAACACTCTCACTTAGCCATAGAATTCTATAATTTTAAATTTCAGCGAAGCCCCTGGTATTCGGAAGACCGAGTCCGGGGCGCTATCCACGCCTTCGGCGGACATTGTCCGGAACTTCGCTCGAAGCGGCGTGAGTCTTTAAGGACCCGAAAAGACCTCTCGAACAGCGACCAGTCTCTCGCCTTATCATGCCGGTCAGTTTTAGCTTTCTCCACTGAGGCGCTCGGCCGGCTCAACCAGGGCGCAATCGCAGTGGTTCTCCCAGTGCCACCTTAGCCGACAGAACGGAACGTAAGGCACCAAAACGTGGGAGCCGGGCAAACCCAACTATTGACCCAAGACATGATTCGGAGCCGATTCATATAATGCTATAAGTTCGGGGTGCCGCACTTATGAAAGTGTTCGGACTTATCACACCATAATGTGGGGAACATAAGCCCCTGGTGTATTAGGCCGTACCAAAATGTACGGATGCAAGATGTCATGTAATGGACATATATATATATATATATATATATATAAAGTAATGCAATTGCCGTTGAAAAGTGCTGCATTATATATTAAAGAAAGTCTGCTATGAGTGCGGACTGATACAAATAATGCGGTAAGCAAGGGATTTGGACTAATTAAACATGTCCCCCTCCAGGGGTGAGCTGCGGAATTGGTGTATATAATTGAATTTAATGCTCGTAATTGAGACCACCTGAGTGTTCGTCGCATCCTTCTTTCTTCCCTGACTGTTGCATCATGAGTTCGGCAGGTTTACCGCCGGACAGGGCCTCTGGTTAACAGAGTCCTATGTACACAAAGAAGGAAAATAAGAATAAAAAAGAGGGGGGCACACTTGCGAGCCCCTTGTGTGGTCGAGCCGCACTCTGGGTCCATTGTGATCGTGCCCCTTCCCCTGCGCCCATGGTATCTCCAAGGCGTAATGATGTATGCGGAGGGTTGTTCTTGCAATCATGCGAGGGCGGGGGTTGGGGCCGCATTGCTACGCGTGCTCTGATCGCGCCAGGTGGTCTTGGTTGGTATTGCTTCGGGCGCGTTTTGCTGTATCCGGCCGTTTAACGGCCGGACTCGAGAATTGCCTTAAAAGGCTGCTCTGTACTTCTGCCGCGAGAGCCGCTGTATGTTCCTCCGTTCGGAGGGAGCGTTCCGTATTCCCGTTCACCGTGATGACTCCGCGAGGGCCTGGCATCTTGAGCTTTAGGTATGCATAATGCGGCACCGCGTTGAACTTTGCAAACGCGGTTCGTCCAAGCAGAGCGTGATAGCCGCTGCGAAATGGGACTATGTCAAAGATTAACTCTTCGCTCCGGAAATTATCCGGGGATGCGAAGACCACTTCCAATGTGACTGAGCCCGTACAATTGGCTTCCACACCTGGTATGACACCTTTAAAGGTTGTCTTTGTAGGTTTAATCCTTGAGGGGTCTATGCCCATCTTGCGCACTGTATCCTGATAAAGCAGGTTCAGGCTACTACCGCCGTCCATCAGGACTCTCGTGAGGTGAAATCCATCGACGATTGGGTCTAGAACCAATGCGGCGAATCCTCCATGGTGTATGCTAGTCGGATGGTCTCTTCGGTCGAAAGTGATCGGACAAGAGGACCATGGATTGAACTTCGGGGCGACTTGCTCCATCGCATAGACGTCCCTTAGTGCGCGCTTCCTCTCCCTCTTGGGTATATGGGTTGCATAAATCATGTTCACCGTCCGCACTTGTGGGGGGAAACCCTTCTGTCCTCTATTGTTCGGTGATCGGGTCTCCTCCTTGTCGTCGCTGTTTAGCCCCTTGTCATTGTTTTCGGCGATTAACTTACCTGCCTGCTTGAACACCCAACAATCTCTATTGGTGTGATTAGCTGGCTTTTCAGGGGTGCCGTGTATCTGGCATAAGCGGTCGAGTATTTGGTCCAAATTGGACGGCCCCGGAGTGGTTCTTTTGAATGGCTTCTTCCGTTGACCGGGTTTGGAGCCTCGGAATCCGGTGTTGACTGCCGTATCCTCCTTGTCGTTGCCGTTAATGCGGCGTTGTTTTTGTCTCGACGTGACCTGCCGTTGTTGTCCTTAGTATCCGGACTGCCAGAATTTTTACGGAGATTGTTGCTGCGAGCTAGCCAGCTATCCTCTCCCGCGCGGAAGCGGGTCATTAATGATGTGAGGGCTGCCATGGATTTCGGCTTTTCCTGTCCCAGGTGCCGGGCTAGCCATTCGTCGCGGATGTTATGTTTGAAGGCTGCAAGGGCCTCTGCATCCGGACAGTCGACGATTTGGTTTTTCTTTGTCAAGAACCGTGTCCAGAATTGTCCGGCCGATTCGTCTGGCTGCTGAATGATGTGGCTTAGGTCATAGGCGTCTGGTGGTCGCACATACGTGCCCTGGAAGTTGTCGAGGAATGCGGCTTCCAGGTCTTCCCAACACCCAATTGACTCTGCGGGCAAGCTGTTTAGCCAATGCTGAGCTGGTCCTTTAGGCTTGAGTGGGAGATACTTGATGCATGGAGATCGTCGCCGCGGGCCATATGGATGTGGAGAAGATAATCTTCGATCCAAACCGCGGGGTCTGTTGTGCCATCGTAGGATTCAATGTGTAAGGGTTTAAACCCTTCAGGGATTTGATGGTCCATTACTTCGTCAGTGAAGCATAGCGGGTGTGCCGCGCCTCTGTATTGAGCAATATCACGACGCAGCTCGAGAGAGCGTTGTCTGTTGTGTTTGGCCCGGCCAGGGTTATTGTATCCGGCGCGACTATATTCGTCATGGGTCGTGGGGAGCCCACGTGATCCGTAGATGGATCTGGATTGCCTTGCTTTGTCCTCCAATATATCTCGCAAGTCCGGCGCGTTCCCTCTTGGCTTCGTACTTTTGGAGCGATGCCGGGGTACGGTCTTGGTTGGGGGCCTGGATGCCTCTCTGTCACGACCACGGGGTGGTCGGTCAGCCGTATCGTGCGCTGGTGATGGAGGTATGTATGCTTCCTCCTCTAATCGGGGGAGCACCTTGCGTCTTGGGTAGCTTTTGGAGGGGCGTTCGAGTTTATACTCTTCGGCCGCGAGGACCTCGGTCCATCGATCGGCCAGCAGGTCCTGATCAGCTTGAAGCTGCTGCTGCTTTTTCTTTAGGCTGTTTGCCGTGGCGATAAGCCTGCGCTTGAAACGCTCTTGTTCGACGGGATCCTCGGGCATGATGAATTCATCATCGTTGAGGCTTGCTTCGTCTTCGGAGGGAGGCATATAGTTATAATCCTCAACCTCTTCATCTGCCGCCCTCTCGTGAGGGCTTGCTTCTGCATCCTCCTGCGCTGAGTCTTGCTGGAGGGGGTTATCTTCGGCGCTTTCTGGGGTATTATTATCTCCTGTGCCGGAATCTCCATTCTTGCTGTGGCGGGATTTAGAGCGGCGCCGCTGACGCCGGCGCTTGGGCTGTTTCTTTAAAGAATCTGCCTCCGCTGTTTCTTCGCCGTCCCCGTCTTTTGGGGTGTCCACCATGTATATGTCGTATGACGAGGTGGTCTTCCAGTGCCCTGTAGGCGCTGGTTCCTGTTCGTCTCTGGCATCGTCATCCATGGCGTCAATGTCTTCGGAGTCGTAGTCTAGCATGTCGGTTAGATCATCGACAGTGGCTACAAAGTGGGTGGTGGGTGGGCTCTGAATTTCTTCGTCGTCCGTATCCCAACCATCCTGGCCATAGTCCGGCCAGGACTCTCCCGATAACGAGAGATGCTTTAGCGAATTTAGGATGTCGCCAAAGGGCGAGTGTTGGAAGATGTCCGCGGCGGTGAATTCCATAACCGGCGCCCAATCCGAATCGATTGGTAGGGGCGTGGGAGGTTCGGAGTCCGGCAAGGAGTCCGGCACCTCGGAATCACGAGTTTCGCAGGGGACAAGATTAGCGTTCGGCTCCATCACCGTGGAAGTTGAAGCCCCCGAGGTGGTGTCCATCCACCGATCCTCGATCTGGGCGATCGGCTCCGGACTAAAGGCCGAAGCGGATTCGTGTGCGGCCACCAAGGCACTGTTCGGCGGCAGAGCTAGATCATGCCCATCGTAACAGTGCGGCGCGCTTGGCTGTGGCTCGAGCCCATCGAAGATCAAGTCTCCGCGGACATCGGCCGTGAAGTTTAGACTTCCGAATCTGACCTGACGGCCAGGGGCGTAGCTTTCGATCTGCTCCAGATGGCCAAGCGAATTAGCCCGCAGTGCGAAGCCGCCGAATACGAAGATCTGTCCGGGGAGAAAAGTCTCACCCTGGACAGCATTGTTGGTTGAAGATGCCATCGAGCCTATCGGTGACGATACGGAGGAACTCTCCATGAAAGCACCAATGTCGGTGTCAAAACCGGCGGATCTCGGGTAGGGGGTCCCGAACTGTGCGTCTAGGCGGATGGTAACAGGAGACGAGGGACACGATGTTTTACCCAGGTTCGGGCCCTCTCGATGGAGGTAAAACCCTATGTCCTGCTTGATTAATATTGGTGATATGGGTAGTACAAGAGTGGATCTACCACGAGATCAAGGAGGCTAAACCCTAAAGCTAGCCTATGGTATGATTGTTGTAATGTATGTTGTGTCCTACGGACTAAAACCCTCCGGTTTATATAGACACCGGAGGAGGCTAGGGTTACACAGAGTCGGTTACAATGGTAGGAGATCTACATATCCGTATCGCCAAGCTTGCCTTCCACGCCAAGGAAAGTCCCATCCGGACACGGGACGGAGTCTTCAATCTTGTATCTTCATAGTCTTGGAGTCCGGCGGACGATGATAGTCCGGCTGTCCGGACACCCCCTAGTCCAGGACTCCCTCAGCGGGAACCAGAGAAGCTTCAATCAAATGGAGGACTTTCGTGACTGCCTAGCTGAGTGCGGGCTGGCAGATTTGGACTTCTCGGGATATCCATACACGTGGGGTAACAAAAGAGACGGAGGGGAGAACATCCAGGTTAGACTGGATCGAGCCACATGCAATGATACATTCCTCGAGCTCTTCCCGCAGACATTGGTGGAACATAAAATCACAGAGGAGTCCGATCATCAAGCAATCCTTGTGAGGGCACTGGAGACAGCTCCAAGTCATCTTGAATGAGGGGATAGACCTTTTAGATTTGAGGAGGCATGGACGAGACATGAAATATATTATGAGATGGTGAAGGAAGCTTGGGAAGCAGCGGGCATGGGTGAGCACTGTTGGGGAACGTGGTAATTTCAAAAAAAAAATCCTGCGATCACGCCAGATCTATCTAGGTGATGCATAGCAACGAGAGGGGAGAGTGTTGTCTACGTACCCTCGTAGACCGAAAGCGGAAGCGTTTCAATAATGCGGTTGATGTAGTCGAACTTCTTCGCGATCCAACCGATCCAAGTACCGAACGTACGCCACCTCCGTGTTCAGCACATGTTCAGATCGATGATGTCCCTCGTACTCTTGATCCAGTTGAGGCCGAGGGAGAGTTTCGTCAGCACGACGGGGTGGCGATGATGATGATGAAGTTATCGGCCAGGGCTTCGTCTAAGCACTATGACGATATGACCGAGGTGTGTAACTGTGGAGAGGGGCACCGCACACGGCTAAAAGATCAACTTGTGTGTCTTTGGGGTGCCTCCTGACCATGTATATAAAGGAGGGAGGAGGAGGAGGCCAGCCTAGGAGGGGCGCGCCTATAGGGGAGTCCAACTAGGATTCCAAATCCTAGTTGGAGTCCCCTTACTTTTCCAAGAGGGGAGAAAGGGAAGTTGTAGGAGAGGGAGAAGGAAAGAGAGGGGGGCGCCGCCCCCCACCTAGTCCAATTCGGAATTTTCATGGGGGGGGGGGTACGGCCACCCCTTGAGGGCCTTCTCTCCTTTCCCGTATGGCCCATTAAGGCCCACTACTTCCCCCGGCGAGTAACTCTACGGTACTCCGAAAAATATCTGAATCACTTGGAACCTTTCCGATGTCCGAATATAGCCTTCCAATATATCGATCTTTACGTCTCGACCATTTTGAGACTCCTCGTTGCGTCCGTGATCTCATCCGGGAGTCCGAACAAACTTCGGTCATCAAATCGCATAACTCATAATACAAATCGTCATCGACCGTTAAGCGTACGGACCCTACGGGTTCGAGAACTATGTAGACATGACCGAGACACGTCTCCAGTCAATAACCAATAGCGTAACCTGGATGCTCATATTGGTTCCTACATATTCTTCGAAGATCTATATCGGTCAAACCGCATAACAACATACATTATTCCCTTTGTCATCGGTATGTTAGTTGCCCAAGATTCGATTGTCGGTATCTCAATACCTAGTTCAATCTCGTTACCGGCAAGTCTCTTTACTCGTCCCGTAATACTTCATCCCGCAACTAAGTCATTAGTCACAATTCTTGCAAGGTTTATAGTGATGAGTATTACCGAGAGGGCCCAGAGATACCTCTCCAAAACACAGAGTGACAAATCCTAATCTCGATCTATGCCAACCCAACAAACACCTTCGGAGACACCTATAGAGCATCTTTATAATCACCTAGTTACGTTGTGACGTTTGATAGCACACATGGTGTTCCTCCGGTATTCGGGAGTTGCATAATCTCGTAGTCTGAGGAACATGTATAAGTCATGAAGAAAGCAGTAGCAATGAAACTGACACGATCATAATGCTAAGCTAACAGATGGGTCATGTCCATCACATCATTCTCCTAATGATGTGATCTCGTTCATCAAATGACAACACATGTCTATGGTTAGGAAACATAACCATCTTTGATTAACGAGCTAGTTAAGTAGAGGCATACCAGGGACACTTTGTTTTGTCTATGTATTCACACATGTACTGAGTTTCCGGTTAATACAATTCTAGCATGAATAATAAACATTTATCATGAAATAAGCAAATAAATAATAACTTTATTATTGCCTCTAGGGCATATTTCCTTTAGTCTCCCACTTGCACTAGAGTCAATAATCTTGTTCATATCGTCATGTGATTTAACACCAATAGTTCACATCTTTATGTGATTAGTTCACATCGCCATGTGACTAACACCCAAAGGGTTTACTAGAGTTAATAATCTAGTTCACATCGCAATGTGATTAACACCCAAAGAGTACTAAGGTGTGATCATGTTTTGCTTATGAGAGAAGTTTAGTCAACATATTTGTCACATTCAGAGCCGTATGTATTTTGCAAATATTCTATGTCTACAATGCTCTGCATACAACTACTCTAGCTAGTTGCTCCCACTTCCAATATGTATCCAGATTGACTTAGATTCATCTGGATCGGTGTAAAAGCCTGCATCGACGTAACTCTTTACAACGAACTCTTTATCACACCCATCACCGAGAAACATTTCCTTAGTCCTCACTAAGGATAATTTTGACCGTTGTCCAGTGATCTACTCCTAGATTAAAATTGTACTCCCTTACCAAACTCAGGGCAGGGTACACAATAGGTCTGGTACACAGCACAACATACTTTATAGAACCTATGATTGTGGCATAGGGAATGACTTTCATTCTCTTTCTATTTTCTGCCATGGTCGGGCTTTGAGTCTTACTCAACTTTACACCTTGTAATACATGAAAGAACCCTTTCTTTGACTGGTCCATTTTGAACTTCTTCAAAATTTTACCAAGGTATATGCTTTGTGAAAGTCCAATTAAGCGTCTTGATCTATCTCTATAGATCTTGATGCCCAATATGTAAGAAGCTTCACTGAGGTCTTTCATTGAAAAACTCTTATTCAAGTATCCGTTTATGCTATCCAGAAATTCTATATTATTTCCATTAAACAATATGTCATCCACATATAATATTACAAATGCTACAGAGCTCCCACTCACTTTCTTGTAAATACTGAAGGAAATATGCCCTACAGGCAATAATAAAGTTATTATTTATTTCCCTATTTCATGATAAATGTTTATTATTCATGCTAGAATTGTATTAACCGGAAACTTAGTACATGTGTGAATACATAGACAAACATAGTGTCACTAGTATGCCTCTACTTGACTAGCTCGTTGAATCAAAGATGGTTAAGTTTCCTAGCCATAGACATCAGTTGTCATTTGATTAACAGGATCACATCATTAGGATTATTGACATTACCATGTGTGCTATCAAATGTCAGACTACGAGATCATGCAATTCGTCATCCCTTGCAGAATAGTCCTTAAATATTTTCTCCTTTTCCAACCCAGAATTCCAGCTGCCGGCACTCTCCCTCTTCATGTAAACCTTGTAAAATAAGAGAGAATAGCCATAAGTATTGTGACATAACATGAAATAAAAGTCCATAATGCAATAAATATCGACATAAAAGCATGATGCAAAATGGACGTATCAACTCCCCCAAGCTTAGACTTTGCTTGCCCTCAAGCGAAAAGCCGATAACAATAAATGTGTCCTCATGTTTAGAGGTAGAGGCGTCGATAAAAATAAAATACGGACATGAAGGCATCATGATTACTTCATAACAGCAACATATATAAATTTTGTCATATGATTACTTATGTTCTAGTGATGATATTTTCACAAAGCCAAAATATGAATCAGAAACTTTATTGGGCACCAACAATTATAATCTCAGTCATTGAAGCAATTGCAATTTATCATAACATCGGAAAGAGTCTATGTCAGAGCTTAAAAGCAAGTCCACATACTCAACTATCACTTAGTCCTTCATAATTGCTAACACTCACGCGATACTTGTGGTTACAGAGTTTTAATCGGACACAGAAAAAGATAGGGGCTTATAGTTTTTGCCCCCAACCTTTTACCTCAAGGGTAATGTCAACAATAATAATTCACGCTCCCCCACATCCAATTAGATATATATATATATCATGTTCTTTCCAACATGCTGAGCTTGCCAAAGGATAAAATGAAAAAGGAAGGGTGAAGATCACCGTGACTCTTGCATAGGGTAGAGGATAATAATAAAAGATAGGCCCTTCGCAGAGGGAAGCAGAGGTTGTCATGCGCGTTTAGGGTTGATGCACAAAATCTTAATGCAAAAGAACGTCACTTTATATTGCCCCTTGCATGTGAACCTTTATTATGCAGTCCGTCGCTTTTATTGCGTCCGCAACAAGTTCGTACAAAGCTTATTTCTCTGCACTAATAAGTCATGCATTTTAAGAGAGAAATTTTTTTATTGCTTGCACCGATGACAACTTACTTGAAGGATCTTACTCAATCCATAGGTAGATATGGTGGACTCTCATGGCAAAACTGGTTTAAGGGTATTTGGAAGCACAAGTAGTATTTCTACTTAGTGCTGAAGATTGGCTAGCATGAGGGGGAAAGGCAAACTCAACACGGTAGAGGAACCATGACAACATACTTTATCTCAGATGTAAGAGAACATAACTCATTATGTTGTCTTCCTTGTCCAACATCAACTCTTTAGCATGTCATATTTTAATGAGTGCTCCCAATCATAAAAGATGTCAATATGTGAAACCTCCCTTTCCTTATTACTTCCTATTAATTGCAACGATGACCAAAGCTATATTTGCCAACTCCCAACAACTTTAAATCACCATACTCTTTCTATGTGAAGTCATTACCTTCAATAAGACCAATATGAACTCTTGATTCTTTTTATTCTTTTTCTTCTAATCACCCAAGATCATGGCAAAATACTCAAGCCCTTGACTCAACACTAATCTTTATTATATAGCTCACGGACTCGATTACAAAGAAGGATCATAAAGCAAAACTCAAAACTAGATCATGCCATGACTTTATTCTACTAAATCAAGATACTACTAATAGGATCGAACTAAGAAAAATGGTAAAGATATGAGTTGTGATGGTGATACGATACCAGGGCACCTCCCCCAAGCTTGGCAGTTGCCAAGGGGAGTGCCCATACCCAGATGATTATGTCTCCTTCCTTGTTGTTGGTGGTGGAAGTGTTGATGATGATGCAAGCTTGTCGTCCACCTTCCATGGCATAGGCTCACCATCATAGAAGGATGATCGAGTCTCCGGAATCCTCAAATCTGCAGCCAAACTCATCCTTTTGAATCTATATTCATACTCACAGTTTTGGTTTTGCAGATCATAGATTTGGGCTTGGAGGTGCTCGATCTTCTCATGTAGCTTATAGATGGATTCCTCGGTCTTCTTGGCATCCGGCTCATAGTTGTTGGTGAACTCCGCGAGCATCTTGTGGGTAGTGTTGATTCCACGCTCCACCATCCCCTGGCACTTGAAAACTTGTTGCTCCATTGCTTCGAGCCTCAACTCCATGCTTCAGGTTCCCTTTGGTCCCTCAACATCGCGGATGTGCAACAACCCATCACGCATCTCAATGGTTTTGGGGTGTCGCAGCACCTCCGCGAGGTAAGGGTTGATAACCTTCTCGAAGAACTTGTCCTTGGAAGCACTTGGGATCGTCATGATGATCTAGACCTGTCAGAAAAACAGCTCGAAACAAAAACAAGGGAGATTTGTGTGATACGAGAGTCAAAACCTTCGGGAGTATATATAATGAATTTTTACCGACCAAAATACATATCGTGCAAGGAAACGGAGTCCGGAGGGCACACGAGGTGCTCACGAGGTAGGGGGGCGCGCCCAGGGGGTAGGGCGTGCCCTCCACCCTCGTGGAGGCCTCGTGTCCTCCCCGGACTGCTACTTATTTTTATATTTTTCTAAATATTCCAAAACGGAAAAATATTGCCTTAAAAATTGTTTTGGAGTTGGTTTACTTACCGTACCACATACCTATTCCTTTTCGGAGTCTGGAATGTTCTGGAAAGTGTCCCTTATGTATTCCTCCGGGGTTACGGTTTCAATAACATTAGTTTCAACATTTATAGGATTACCTGAGATATAGTGTTTGATTCTTTGACCGTTCACCACCTTCGGATTTGTGCCTGCGAAGTTGTTGATTTTTATGGCACCGGAATGATAGACCTCCTCGATAACGTAAGGACCTTCCATTTGGAGAGAAGTTTTCCTGCAAACAATCTTAAACGAGAGTTGTATAGCAATACATAATCACCTACATTAAACTCACGCTTTTGTATCCTTTTGTCATGCCACCTTTTAACTTTTTCTTTAAACAGCTTGGCATTTTCATAAGCTTGGGTTCTCCATTCATCTAGTGAACTAATATCAAATAACCTCTTCTCACCGGCAAGCTTGAAATCATAGTTGAGCTCCTTAATAGCCCAATATGCCTTATGTTCTAGTTCGAGAGGTAAATGACATGCTTTTCCATAAACCATTTTATACGGAGACATACCCATAGGATTTTTATATGCAGTTGTATAGGCCCATAATGCATCATCCAGTTTTTGGACCAATTCTTTCTAGACCTATTGACAGTCTTTTGCAAAATTAATTTGAGCTCTCTATTGCTCAATTCTACTTGACCACTAGACTGCGGGTGATATGGAGATGCAATTCTATGATTAACGTCGTATTTAGCAAGCATCTTATGGAAAGCACCATGAATAAAGTGTGAACCACCATCAGTCATTAAGTATCTAGGGACTCCAAACCTCGGAAAAATAACTTCCTTAAGCATTTTAATAGAAGTGTTATGATCAGCACTACTAGTTGGAATAGCTTCTACCCACTTAGTAGCGTAATCAACAGCAACTAGAATATGAGTGTAACCATTAGAGGCAGGAAAACGTCCCATATAATCAAAGCCCCAAACATCAAATGGCTCAATAACAAGTGAATAAGGCATTTCTTGACGTCTACTGATATTACCAATTCTTTGACATTCATCACAAGACAAAACAAACTTACGGGCATCCTTGAAGAGAGTAGGCCAATAAAACCCGGATTGCAATACCTTATGTGCAGTTCTATCTCCAGCGTGATGTCCTCCATAAGCTTCGGAGTGACACTTGTGTAGGATCTATTCCTGTTCATGCTCAGGTACACAACGTCTAATAACACCATCTACTCCTTCTTTATAAAGATGTGGGTCATCCCAAAAGTAATGTCGCAAGTCATAGAAAAACTTTTTCTTTTGTTGGTATGTGAAGCTAGGCGGTATAAATTTAGCAACAATATAATTAGCATAATCAGCATACCAAGGAGTGCTATGAGAAGTACTTATGACATTTAATTGCTCATCAGGAAAGCTATCATCAATAGGTAGTGGGTCATCAAGAACATTCTCTAGCCTAGACAAGTTGTCTGCAATGGGGTTCCCAGCTCCTTTTCTATCAACAATATGTAAATCAAATTCTTGAAGCAAGAGAACCCATCTAATGAGTCTAGGTTTTGCATCTTTCTTTTCCATAAGATATTTAATAGCAGCATGATCTGTATGAATAGTTACTCTAGAATCAACAATATAGGGTCTGAATTTATCACAAGCAAATACAACCGCTAAAAGTTCCTTTTCGGTAGTAGCATAATTTCTTTGAGCATTGTCTAGAGTCTTACTAGCATAATGGATAACATTCAGTTTCTTATCAACTCTTTGCCCTAGAACAGCACCTACAACATAATCACTAGCATCACACATAATTTCAAAGGGTAAATTCCAATCAGGTGGCTGAACAACAGGTGCAGAGACTAATGCTTTCTTAAGTATTTCAAATGCTTCTACACAATCATCATCAAAGACAAATGGTACATCTTTTTGTAATAAATTAGTCAGAGGCCGAGAGATTTTTGAGAAGTCCTTGATGAACCTCCTATAAAATCCGGCGTGACCAAGGAAACTTCTTATACCTTTGATGTCCTTGGGACATGGCATCTTTTCAATAGCATCAACCTTGGCTTTATCAACTTCAATACCTCTTTCAGAAACTTTGTGCCCCAAGACAATACCTTCATTAACCATAAAGTGGCACTTTTCCCAATTCAAGACAAGATTAGTTTCTTCACATCTCTGCAAAACTCGAGCAAGATTGCTCAAGCAATCATCAAAAGAGGAACCATAGACGGAAAAGTCGTCCATGAAAACCTCACAAATTTTCTCGCAAAAGTCAGAGAATATAGCCATCATGCATGTTTGAAAGGTAGCAGGTGCATTACATAAACCAAAAGGCATACGTCTATAAGCAAAGGTACCAAAAGGGCATGTAAAAGTAGTCTTTGATTGATCTTTAGCCGACACAGGTATTTGAGAAAAACCAGAATAACCATCTAGAAAGCAATAATGTGTATGTTTGCATAATCTTTCTAGCATTTGATCAATAAAAGGTAAGGGGTAATGATCTTTCTTAGTAGCCTTATTTAATTTGCGGAAATCAATTACCATCCTATAACATGTGATAATTCTTTGCGGAATCAATTCATCTTTATCATTAGGGACAACAGTAATACCTCCCTTCTTAGGGACACAATGGACAGGACTTACCCACTGACTATCAGCAACGGGATAAATTATACCTGCCTCCAGAAGCTTGAGTATTTCTTTTCTTACCACTTCTTTCATTTTAGGATTCAAACGACGCTGAGGATCACAAACTAGTTTGGCATCAGCTTCCAAATTTATTTTATGATGACATAGAGTGGGACTGATGCCCTTAAGATCATCCAGAGTATATCCAATAGCGGCACGATGCTTCTTCAGAGTTTTCAATAATCTTTCTTCTTCATGCTCTGAAAGGTTAGCGCTAATAATAACAGGATATATTTTCTTTTCATCAAGATAAGCATATTTAAGATTATCAGGCAACGGTTTAAGTTCAAACAAGGGATCACCCTTGGGTGGAGGAGGATCCCCTAGGATTTCAACACGCAAATTGTGTTGCAGAATAGGTTCTTGTTTAAAGAATACTTCATCTATTTCCCTTCTTTCATTCATGAACATATCATTTTCATGGTCTAGCAAATAGTGTTCTAAAGGATCACTAGGAGATACATCAATAGAAGCAAGACCAATAATTTTATCCTTACTAGGCAATTCTTCCTCACGATGTTGTTTACTGAATTTAGAAAAATTAAACTCATGAACCATATCATCCAAGCCAATAGTAACAACATTCTTTTTGCAATCTATCGTAGCATTAACGGTACGCAAGAAGGGTCTACCAAATATAATGGGACAAAAGCTATCTTGTGGAGAACCAAGAACAAGAAAATCAGCGGGATATTTGGTTTTCCCACACAAGACTTCAACATCTCTAACAATTCCCATTGGAGATATAGTATCTCTATTGGTAAGTTTAATTGTAACATCAATATCTTCTAACTCAGCAGGTGCAATATCATGCATAATTTCTTTGTATAAGTCAATGGGTATAACACTAGCACTAGCACCCATATCACACAAGCCATGATAACAATGATCTCCTATTTTAACAGAAATAACAGGCACGCCTACCACAGGTCTATGTTTATCTCTATCACAGGGTTTAGCAATTCTAGCTGTTTCACCAGTGAATTGAATAACATGCCCATCAATATTATCAGACAAGAGATCTTTAACAATAGCAATATTGGGTTCTACTTTGACTTGCTCAGGAGGTGTATAAGTCCTAGTATTGCTTTTACGAACAATAGTTAAAGCTTTAGCATGATCCTTCATTCTAACAGGGAAAGGAGGTTTCTCAGCATAAGAAGTAGGAACAATAGGATCATTATAAGTGACAATCTTTTCTTCAACTTTAATAGGTGCAGCTACTTTTACTTCTATGGGAGGATGATATTTAAACCACTTATCCTTGGGGAGATCAACATAAGTAGCAAAAGATTCACAGAAAGAAGCTACTATCTCAGAGTCAAGTCCATATTTAGTGCTAAACTTACGGAAAATATCAGTATCCATAAAAGATTTAACACAATCAAACTTAGGTGTCATACCTGACTCCTTACCTTCGTCGAGGTCGCAATCTTCAGAGTTGCGTTTAATTCTATCCAATAAATTCCATCCAAATTCAATAGACTTCATCATAAAAGAGCCAGCGCAAGAAGTATCGAGCATGGTGCGATTATTATCAGAAAGCCGAGCATACAAATTCTGGAGAATTGTCAATTTTGAGAGCTCATGATTGGGGCATGAATATAACATTGATTTAAGCCTCCCCCAAGCTTGAGCGATGCTTTCTCCTTTGCGAGGCCAAAAATTATATATATAATTGCAATCACGATCAACAAGATGCATAGGGTAATACTTTTGATGAAATTCCAATTTCAATCTTTTATAGTTCCATGATCTCGTATCATCACATAGCCTATACCATGTCAATGCATCTCCCTCCAAAGATAAAGGGAAAGCCTTCCTCTTAACGGCATCATTGGGTATACCTGCAAGCTTAAATAGTCCACAAATATCATCCACAAAGCGTAGATGTTCGTCGGGATGCTTTGTTCCATCTCCTGCGAAAGTGTTAGCTAGCAGTTTTTCCATCATACCCGAAGGAATCTGAAAAGCAGTTTCATTTTCAATAGATTCAGTAGGTTTAGTAGGTTCAGGAGCAACTCTTGGCTCAACTGGACGGGGTGAAGATACCCCAAACAAGCCCCTCAAGCAATTACTTTCCATGGTAACAAGTGATAGAAAATTTCAGCACACTAAATAAATTTTTCCTTACCAAATTCCACCTACAAAAGGCGCTTCACTCCCCGGCAACGGCGCCAGAAAAGAGTCTTGATGACCCACAAGTATAGGGGATCTATCGTAGTCCTTTCGATAAGTAAGAGTGTCGAACCCAACGAGGAGCAGAAGGAAATGATAAGCAGTTTTCAGCAAGGTATTCTCTGCAAGTACTGAAATAAGTGGTAACAGATAGTTTTGTGATAAGATAAATGGTAACGAGCAACAAGTAACAAAAGTAAATAAAGTGCAGCAAGGTGGCCCAATCCTTTTTGTTGCAAAGGACAAGCCTGGACAAACTCTTATAATAGGAAAAGCACTCCCGAGGACACATGGGAATATCGTCAAGCTAGTTTTCATCACGCTCATATGATTCGCGTTTGGTACTTTGATAATTTGATATGTGGGTGGACCGGTGCTTGGGTACTGCCCTTACTTGGACAAGCATCCCACTTATGATTAACCTCTATTGCAAGCATCCTCAACTACAACAAAAGTATTAAGGTAAACCTAACCATAGCATGAAACATATGGATCCAAATCAGCCCCTTACGAAGCAACGCATAAACTAGGGTTTAAGCTTCTGTCACTCTAGCAACCCATCATCTACTTATTACTTCCCAATGCCTTCCTCTAGGCCCAAAGAATGGTGAAGTGTTATGTAGTTGATGTTCACATAACACCACTAGAGGTTAGACAACATACATCTTATCAAAATATCGAACGAATACCAAATTCACATGACTACTAATAGCAAGACTTCTCCCTTGTCCTCAGGAACAAACATAACTACTCACAAAGCATATTCATGTTCATAATCAGAGGGGTAATATTGTGCATAAAGGATCTGAACATATGATCTTCCACCAAATAAACCAACTAGCATCAACTACAAGGAGTAATCGACACTACTAGCAACCTACTAGCACCAATCTTGGACTTAGAGACAAGAATTGGATACAAGAGATGAACTAGGGTTTGGAGATGAGATGGTGCTGGTGAAGATGTTGATGGAGATTGCCCTCTCCCAATGAGAGGAGCGTTGGTGATGACGATGGTGATGAATTCCTCCTCCCGGAGGGAAGTGTCCCCGGCAGAACAGCTCTGCCGGAGCCCTAGATTGGTTCCGCCAAGGTTCCGCCTCGTGGCGGCGGAGTCTCATCCCGAAAGGTTCTCCTCTATTTTTTTCTTATCAAAAGACTTCATATGGGAGAAGATGGGCGTCGGAGAGCCACCAGGGGGCCCACGAGGTAGGGGGCGTGCCCCTCACCCTCGTGAGCAGGGTGTGGGCCCCCTGGCCTTCATCTTTGGCGACGATTTTTCTTTATTTATTCTAAGGTATTCCGTGGAGTTTCAGGACTTTTGGAGTTGCGCAGAATAGTCCTTCAATATTTCCTCCTTTTCCAGTCCAGAATTCCAGTTGCCAGCATTCTCCCTCTTCATGTAAACCTTGTAAAATAAGAGAGAATAGCCATAAGTATTGTGACATAACGTGAAATAACAGCCCATATTGCAATAAATATCGACATAAAAGCATGATGCAAAATGGACGTATCAGCCTTCAGTTAAAATAATGTGGCATAGTTTCACAAACTCATGCCACCTGGAACATGATGACCCATGTGGCATCCCGGCTCAGAGAAAACCGGAACGCCCCGTATTCCAGCCTAGAGATCGAGGAGAAGTCTTCTAGAATACGGCACTACTTAGCATAGAACAAACCAGCTTTCTATTATTACAAGAATATGAATACAAGGTCTCCGATATTACAATGAATAACATCGGCACGGCGACACTACGCCATCCTCAGTTGCTCTATGCAAGCAGCAGGACAACTCAGAGCAGCGGAACAACGACGATGGTGGTGAACTCCACTCAGCAGGGACTCTGGCTAGAACGCTTATCCTAGCTTGCAAACAAGGACTCCACGACAAGCAAGCAATCAAATCCGGCATGACCTGCAAGCTAGCATGACACGCCAGGTCAGTACATTGAATGTACTTGCAAGCTCACAATAACCAGAAGCATTCAAGACAAACAACAGCATGGCAATTACAGGTTAAACAGGAATTTAACATGATATCATCAGAATAACATGGCATGACCATCATAAATATGATACAACTATCACAACATGAGCATATTAATCCAACAACACTAGCATGCAACATGATGACACTATATGCACCACTTATTCTGCTCGGGTTACCTCGTAACCAACACATGCACCACTTACCAACCTCGGACATCACACGATCATCTCAGGATTAAATCAAGCTTGGTATAAACAATACGGTAGTAATCATTAAATGACCACAAGGAGCTCGATCTTTACCCACGACTCTCGTTCAACATCACGAATAAACCACATCTCGGTATCCTCAATACCATGGTGATCCTTACGGCGATCACAACCCGACCAACACTTGCCCCAAACTGTGATCCTTCCAGCGATCACCACCCGACCACTAAATGGCCCGTGATCCTTACGGCGATCACAACCCGACCACTAAATGGCCTGTGATCCTTACGGCGATCACAATCAACTTATCTCCTTATTCTTTTATTACTGTTGACTCATGGTGTGACCTACTTTCGACCTGGGCCCGTATCCGCGGGCGCGGCTATTGATAGATTTAATATACACTCTACAGAGGTTAGTACACTGTACCCACACTACAGAACCCATGGCCTCGCACTCCCATTCGGGTGGACCAACAGCGTTCTGACAAAACCGTCCTACAGCCGTGACACTCTCCCGGCCAGTTCGACTCACTCCTCACTGAGCTAAGTCATGGGTGGCCCCGTGCCTACCTCCAGACACAACGACCACCGTAGTGGCCCGTCCCACTCTGGGACAAGGATCCAAAAACTAACTCAACAACGGGCACACAAGGCTTATGTCCGCCTACCTGATCGGGGTAGCGTGTGCCCATAACCTTCCCTCGTTGGAGGCCCCGGCGAGAGGCACAACAATAGACCCAGTTAGGACCGTCCCATACCGATAAGCGTGGTTGCACTGGTCAGCATCGATTTAGCGGCACCATGACTCAGCCAACAATTGTTCAAGTTCAATTTAATCCGGTTAAACTTGAATGCAAATATGCTGAGTCATGATAAAATGCATGAACATGATATCAACATAATCATGAGGGTATCACATAACTATCCACCATATCAACAATAACTCATATCCACTAAGCATGGCATACTGACTAGCATGACCATCACCAACATCAACATGTACTACTAGCAAGCATAAACATATGAAAGGTAATACTAGCAGGTAGAACATGATAACAGAGTACAAGACAACATAGCATAACAGTAAACATGCAACTCTAAACATCACCGGAACAATGATAACCATCTTTTCAACAAGCAAACATGTAATAAAGATTCAAGTTGAAAACCATGGCTACTGCATGACTATCACGCAAGTGGGTATTGTTGCTTGCCTGGGGATGAAGAAGGCACCGGGGAGAAGTGCGGTGAAGCCGCGGAAAGATTTGCCGGAAACAGTTCTTTCTCGGAGGGGCTGTTTACGCGCAAGGGAAAAAAGGTCATTTTCACAGTGTCAAACCATAGTGAAAATGAAACCAACAGAACGGGCTCGATGAAACGAAGAAGTGAGCATTGGTTTCACCTGATTTGGAGTCACGGATAAAAAGTTATGGACGTTTTTCTGCCAGGGAGCCATCTGTAATGCAAATATTTTCAACCAGGGGCCTGAACAGAAAAAGTGAAAACGTATTTTCGGGATTACGTCTCCACTTATGCTGACGTGGTGGGGCAGGGTCTAAGCGGGGCCGGCTTGGTCATCGCGTGGAGAGGCTGACCGGTGGGGTCCACGCGCAGGGGATGGGGCCCGCCTGGCCAGCTGGAGGGGGCACGGGCGCTGTCTTCTTCCTCCCGTGCCTCTGTTCCTCTCGTGGAACAGAGCAGGGGCACGGGAAGGAAGCGGCGAGGGGGCCGGCCGGCTCTGGCCATCTCTGGACGAGCCGAGGGCACCGGAGGGACCGGGGCGATGAGGGGGTCCCGTTCAGAGCGAGCACGGACAACGGGGAGGAGAGGGCTGGAGGGGAGAGGCGGCGCCATGGGAGGACAGGAAGCTTCGGGCGAGGTGGCTTCCGGTGACTCGGGCGGTCTCCGGCGAGGGGCAAGGGGGTGGGGCGGCTGAGTGGAACGAGGGGAGTACGGTGGACGTGGAGGGGAGGCGAGAGGAGGCCTGTGGTGGCCGGACCCAAGCCGGGGCCGAGGCGGCCATGGACGGTGGCGGTGAACAACGGCGAGATGCCGTGATTCCAGAGGGCAAACGAGACTGGGGAGGGGCTTGTGAGCTGCGGGAGGACTCGGGTCACGCTTATATAGCTAAGGGGAAGGCTCTGGAGCATCGCTAGCGAGCTTGAGCAGTGCTCTAATGGAGGACAGAGGTGGGGCACGGCACGGGCATGGCGCTAGCGGTGCATTTAAGGCTAACTAAGACGAGCCATCGACGCAGGGAGATGCAGAGGCTCACGGGGAAGCTACTAGACATGAATGGACGTCGAGACGAGGAGGGAGACAACGGGCACAGGGGCGGGAAGAAGCCAGAGCACGAAATTTGCCTGACATCAGCGTCATCACCACGCGCACTAGTGCAAATAGCTCGTTTTGGCCGGACCAACCATGTCTAGTGGATTGACCCTAGTGACATTAGTATGATTGAGGAAATAAATCATTCCAGGGGCAAAGAAGAGATTTGCACTTAGCTCCAAAGTAAACAAGTAGCCAAGTGTTTGTGCTGTGCAGTGGGGACACCAGCTAGGTAACTCAGTAAATAGCTTGTCTGGGAGGCTTATCTATCGAAGGACTTTCATCCTGGAGGTTTTGAGGGTAAATGGATCAAGATTTACTGCAGTTGAGATCATGATGGTGCACTCACATGGAGTGTCCACTTGAGCTCAAATTGGGCAAGGCTTGGTCATTTGGTCATATGAAGATTATCACAAAGCATAATACCATTTGGCAAATCCAAAATGGTACTTGCTTCACAAACATCTCGTTTGGACAGAAACTTGAAATAATTATGGTGGTCAAATGGCTCAATTAAATGATGCCAAAATGGGTGGAGAGATGTTTTATGGTTATAGTAATTATCTGGTAAATTTATCAGGATTTTTGAAGCAATAAAAATATACTTGCTTCACAACCTTAAAATATTGCCAGAAACAAAGATTTGCTCCTGTCCTCACATAGATGATTGGATGGGGATGAAAATTGGTAGAAGGGGTTAATATGAGAACATTAAGGAGTTTGCAAAAGTTCAACTCATTTGGGTACTCCTAGCTAGTACTTCCTTCGCAAAGCCTTCTGTTTGACAGAAACTTTGAAAATTCACTAAGGAAGATTGGCTAGGAAAATAAATTTGAATTTGTGCATGGGGCAATTATTTGGACATATAAACATGCCCAAAAAGGTTGGGAGTCAATAGAATAAATATAAATGACACTTCCTTCAAAAAGTGCCATTTAGGGCAGAATAGGAAATGAATTATTGGAGGATTATTTTTGAACATGGCAATGAATAGTTTTGCCATATTTGATCAAGATATGACCCAAACAATTAATGAGAATTATTTGGGAATTTTTGGAGTGACGGAAATATAGGTTGCTTCACAACCTAGGGCAATTTGAGTTATTCCTTTAATAGAAAAGGAATATTCCCAATAAAAAGAATATTTGGATTTGGGCTAGGATGGAAATGACAGGGTCTAGGGAACGATTTGGGAATTACAAGCCACTCTGGAAGCAAAGTAGAGGGCATCTTCTTCAGTTTCCAGACCACAAAGCCACGGAAAAAGAAAACTCACGCAAAAACCTCGGAAAAACAAAAGAAAAAGAAAGGGCCAAAAATCAGGCTATCACAACCCGCAAGTATACGGGATAGTTGTAGCCTCTTTCGATAAGTAAGAGTGTTGAACCCAACGAGGAGCTAAAGGTAGAACAAATACTCTCGCAAGTCCTATCGGCCACTCATACGACTCTACGCACGCTTGACATTGACTTTACCTAGAACAAGTGTGAAACTAGAAGTAATTTGTAGGTGTGATAGGATAGGTTTGCAAGATAATAAAGAGCACGTAAATAAAAGCTAGGGGCTGTTTAGATAAAGATGCAATAAAGTAAGTAGTAGTAGAGAGCTTTTTGTTACGAGAAAGTTATTTGTCCAAGACAATCGATAACTAGACCGGTAATCACTATTGCAATTTTATTTGAGGGAGAGGCATAAGCTAACATACTTTCTCTTCTTGGATCATATGCACTTATGATTGGAACTCTAGCAAGAATCCGCAACTACTAAAGATCATTAAGGCAAAACCCAATCATAGCATTAAAGCATCAAGTCCCCTTTATCCCATACGCAAACAACCTACTTACTCGGGTCTGTGCTTCTGTTCACTCACGCCACCCACCATAAGCAAATCATGAACATATTGCAAACCCTACAGCGGGGATCCCCCACGCTTGTGGGACACGGAGAGCACCATAGGACAGCACCAATAATAAAACATGCAACTCAAACCAATCACGATCATCAATTAACCCATAGGACAAAACGGATCTAATCAAGCATCATAGGATAGCCATACACCATTGGGAAATAATATATAGCATTGAGCACCATGTTTAAGTAGAGATTACAGTGGGTACGAGAGGGGTTCACCTCCGCATAGAGGGGGGAAGAGTTGGTGATGAAGGCGGTAAAGTTGTTGGTGAAGATGGTGGTGATGATGATGGCCCCCGGCGGCGTTCCGGCGCCACCGGAAGCAAGGGGGAGAGAGCCCCCTTCTTCTTCTTCTTCCTTGACCTTCTCCCTAGATGGGAGAAGGGTTTCCCCTCTGGTCCTTGGCTCCCATGTCTTGGGAGGGGTGAGAGCCCCTCCGAGATTGGATCTGTCTCTCTGTCTCTCTCTGTTCCTGCGTTCCCAGATTCTGCCCCTTCACCGTTTCTTTTATATCCGGAGATCCGTAACTCCGATTGGGGTGAATCTTTCGCCCAGATTTTTCTCATAAAATTAGCTTTCTTGTGGAAAAGAAGAGCATCAACCGCCTTACGGGTGGCCCACGAGGGTGCCAGGCGCGCCCAGGGGGGAGGGCACGCCCCCTGTCTCGTGGCCACCTCGGACACCGTTTCGCATTGATTCTTCCTCCGGAAAATCCCAATATTCCAAAATAATTCTCCGTTCGTTTTATCCCGTTTGGATTCCGTTTGATATTGGGTTTCTGCGAAACATAAAACATGCAACAAACAGGAACTGGCACTAGGCACTAGATCAATATGTTAGTCCCAAAATAGTATAAAAAGTTGCCAAAAGTATATGAAAGTTGAATAATATTGGCATGGAACAATCAAAAATTATAGATACGACGGAGACGTATCAGCATCCCCAAGCTTAATTCCTGCTCGTCCTCGAGTAGGTAAATGATAAAAAAGATAATTTTTGATGTGGATGCTACCTAGCATAATCTTGATCATATGTCTAATCATGGCATGAATATTAAGACATGAGTGATTCAAAGCAATAGTCTATCATTTGACATAAAAAACAATAATACTTCGAGCATACTAATAAAGCAATCATGTCTTTTCAAAACAACAAGGCCAAAGCAAGCTTATCCCTACAAAATCATAAAGTTTGGCCATGCTTCATTTTCGTCACACAAAATGCTCCCATCATGCACAACCTCGATGACAAGCCGAGCAATTGGTTCATACTTTTTAACGCGCTTCAGCTTTTTCAACCCTCATGCAATACATGAGCGCAAGCCATGGATATAGCACTATAGGTGGAATAGAATATAATGATGGAGGTTATGTGGAGAAGACAAAAAAGGAGAAAGTCTCACATCGACGCGGCTAATCAACGGGCTATGGAGATGCCCATCAATTGATGTCAATGCGAGGAGTAGGGATTGCCATGCAACGGATGCACTAGAGCTATAAGTGTATGAAAGCTCAAACTGAAAACTAAGTGGGTGTGCATCCAACTTGCTTGCTCATGAAGACCTAGGGCATTTGAGGAAGCCCATCGTTGGAATATACAAGCCAAGTTCTATAATGAAAATTCCCACTAGTATATGGAAGTGAAAATATAGGAGACTCACTATATGAAGAACATGGTTCTACTTTGAAGCACAAGTGTGGAAAAAGGATAGTAACATTGCCCCCTTTCTTTTTCTTTTTTTTCCTTTCTTTTTTCTTTTTGGGTGGGCTTCTTTGGCCCCCTTTTTTATTTAGGCTTCTTTGGCCTTTCCTTTTTTTCTTTTTCTTTTTTTTCATGGGGCAATGCTCTATAATGATGATCATCACACTTTTATTTACTTACAACTCAATATTACAACTCGATACTGGAACAAAGATATGACTCTATATGAATGCTTCCGGTGGTGTACCGGGATGTGCAATGATCTAGCGTAACAATGACATCAAAAAACGAACAAGCCATGAAAAGATCATGCTAGCTATCTTATGATCATGCAAAGCAATATGACAATAAATGCTCAAGTCATGTATATGATGATGGAAGTTGCATGGCAATATGTCTCAGAATGGCTATGGAAATGCCATGATAGGTAGGTATGGTGGCTGTTTTGAGGAAGATATAAGGAGGCTTATGTGTGATAGAGCGTATCGTATCACAGGGTTTTGATGCACCGGCGAAGTTTGCACCAACTCTCAAGGTGAGAAAGGGCAATGTACGGTACCGAAGAGGCTAGCAATGATGGAAAGGTAAAAGTGTGTATAATCCATGGACTCACATTAGTCATAAAGAACTCATATACTTATTGCAAAAGTTTATTAGCCCTCGAAGCAAAGTACTACTACGCATGCCCCCAGGGGGATAGATTGGTAGGAAAAGACCATCGCTCGTCCCCGACCGCCACTCATAAGGAAGACAATCAAAGAAACACCCCATGCTTCAAATTTGTCACACAACGGTTACCATACGTGCATGCTATGGGACTTGCAAACCTCAACACAAGTGTCTATACAATCCACAACCACCCACTAGCATGACTCTAATATCACCATCTTTATATCACAAAACTATTGCAAGGAATCAAACATATCATATTTAGCGATCTACAAGTTTATGTAGGATTTTATGACTAACCATGTGATTGACCAATTCCTGTAATCTCTCTAAATAGATATAAGTGAAGCAAGAGAGTTTAATTCTTTCTAAAAAAGATATGCCCACGCTCTAACAAATATAAGTGAAGCAAAAGAGCATTCTACAAATGGCGGTTTTCTATGTGAAGAGAAACAGGCAATCCAAACTTCAAATGATATAAGTGAAGCACATGAAGCATTCTATAAAGCCATACTCAAAAGATATAAGTGAAGTGCAATGAGCATTCTATAAATCAACCAAGGACTATCTCATACCAGCATGGTGCATAAAATAAAAAATAAAACTAAATGCAAAATACGCTCCAAGACTTGCACATATCGCATGAACGAAACGAATACGAAAACATATCGATACTTGTTGAAGAAAGAGGGGATGCCTTCCGGGGCATCCCCAAACTTAGACGCTTGAGTATCCTTGAATGTTTACTTGGGGTGCCTCGGGCATCCCCAAGCTTGAGCTCTTTCCTCTCTTCCTTTTCCTCATATCGAGACCTCCTCGATTAGACACTTCATCCACACAAAACTTCAACAGAAAACTCGGTAAGATCCGTTAGTATAATAAAGCAAATCACCACTCTAAGTACTATTGCAAACCAATTCATATTTTATTTTTGTATTGCGTCTACTGTAATATAACTTTTCCATGGCTTAATCAACTAATATAAATTGATAGATTCATCAAAACAAGCAAACTATGCATCAAAAACAGAATCTGTCAAAAACAGAACAGTCTGTAGCAATCTGAACATTCACCATACTTTTAGTACCCCCAAAATTCTAACAAAATTTAGAAAAATAAAAAATTTGCACAGAAAGACAGTGCAAAACGAATCATAACCGTTTGACGTTCCAGCAAAAAATGTAAAATCGCGCACTACAGCCAAAGTTTCTGTCCTGCACCGTACAAACCAACAAGGCATTGTAAACATCCTAAAGGCAAACCTTGGCACATTATTTTTATAATACAATGGAATTGTACAAGGGGATAATTATTTTTGATGAAAAGTTTGTGTAATCAAGATTCACAAAGTTTCTGTGAGCATGAACAAAGTTCAAGGCTAGCTCCCACTTCAACAATGCTTATCTTTCTCACTTTCACTTTCCTTTTTGAAAAGTTTTAGGTTCCCCTCTTTATTTTTTTGTTTTTAAACTATATAAAAGCACCCAACAGAAATAAGTGACTCTCTAAAACTTCTGGGTTGTCTCCCTAGCAGCGCTTTCTTTAAAGCCATTAAGCTAGGCATATAGTGCTCAAGTAATGGATCCACCCGGATCCCAAGGTATATCAAAGCCAATTTTAATTAACAATGATTTGTAATTTAGTAGTGAGCACAAGGTAACATAAATCATGCAACAACAAAGTCTAACTCTCTTCCTATGCATCGGCATGTCATAAAAGAACAATTCATGCACACATAGTAAAGGCCAATGCATAGTATAAGCAGTTTCTTGCAATTTTATTGTGTTGGAAACATAAAGAGGCGGAGATATAGTTCCTCTCTCATAATAATTGCAAGTAGGAGCAGCAGGCACATGCATATAATATCTATCAAATCATCATGTGCAATGGTAAAAGGCAACCCATCAATATAATCCTTACTAAGCGCAAACTTCTCCGATATAGTGTAGTCGGGAGAATTCAAAAAGATAATAGGACTATCATGCGTGGGTGCAATAGCAACAATTTCATGTTTAACATAAGGAACTATAGCAAGTTCATCTCCATAAGCATAATTCATATTGGCATCTTGGCCACAGGCATAACAAGCATCATCAAAAGGGATATTTCAAGAGAATCAACGGGATCATAGCAATCATCATAGCAATAATCCTTCGGTAAGCACGAAGGGGAATTAAACAATGTATGAGTTGAAGAGTAACTCTCATTAGAAGGTGGGCACGGGTGATCAATCCGCTCTTCCTCCTTTTGTTCTTCGCTCTCCTCATCATCTTTTTCATCCAATGAGCTCACAGTTTCATCAATTTCTTCTTCCATAGCTTCCTGCAAAATATTAATCTCTTCTTGGACAACGGAGAATTTCTCAATATATACTTTAACATAGGCATTAGAAGCATAATTATCATAACAATATTCAAGTATGGCAAAATTTTCAGATTTGTAGAGAGTAGCATCATACTTTTCAATCAAAGAAGCAATTTCATAAGCACCCTTAAAAGCAACAAATTCTTCAATTTGTTGAACATCATAGTAATTATAAACACCCTTAGCATATGAAGATATGATTCCATTATCAGCAAACTCACATTGGTAGGGAAGGTGTTTCTTAGGGTTTTCAGAACAACAAGTAATATCATATATTTCACATAAATTCCAAGCATAGCATTGCAAACGATGAATTTGATCCAGTAAAAGTTTCCCTTTTTCAGATATACGGTGTCGCACATAACAAGCATGCTCATCTAAAGATTTGCCCTCAACTAAGCTAGTTGGGGTTTCATCACGAGCACAAAGGGATCAAAGATGATCCAAATAAAAAGCTTCAGGAGTGTGAAAGATTTTGAGTGGTTCTTTAACCATTGGTTCAGTAGGTACAACTAATTTTTTTGGTATTTTGCATTTCCTACTCATAACTAAGGATAGAAAACAACTAAGAACAGCAAATAAAAATTACTTAGTGATAAAGCAAACAAGCACAGACAATAATATTCACCCCACGCTATGACTCCCCGGCAACGGCGCCAGAAAAATGTCTTGATGACCTGCAAGTATACGGGATAGTTGTAGCCTCTTTCAATAAGTAAGAGTGTCGAACCCAACGAGGAGCTAAAGGTAGAACAAATACTCTCTCAAGTCCTATCGGCCACTGATACGACTCTACGCACGCTTGATGTTCGCTTTACCTAGAACAAGTATGAAACTAGAAGTACTTTGTAGGTGTGATAGGATAGGTTTGCAAGATAATAAAGAGCACATAAATAAAAAGCTAGGGGCTGTTTAGATAAAGATGCAATAAAGTAAGTATTACTAGAGAGCTTTTTGTTACGAGAAAGTTATTTGTCCAAGGCAATCGATAACTAGACCGGTAATCACTATTGCAATTTTATTTGAGGGAGAGGCATAAGCTAACATACTTTCGCTTCTTGGATAATATGCACTTATGGGTGGAACTCTAGCAAGCATCCACAACTACTAAAGATCATTAAGGTAAAACCCAACCATAGCATTAAAGCATCAAGTCCCCTTTATCCCATACGCAAACAACCTACTTACTCGGGTCTGTGCTTCTGTTCACTCACACCACCCACCATAAGCAAATCATGAACATATTACAACCCTACAGCAGGGATCCCTCACGCTTGTGCGACATGGAGAGCGCCATAGGACAGCACCAATAATAAAACATGCAACTCAAACCAATCACGATCATCAATTAACCCATAGGACAAAACGGATCTGCTCAAACATCATAGGATAGCCATACACCATTGGGAAATAATATATAGCGTTGAGCACCATGTTTAAGTAGAGATTACAGCGGGTAAGAGAGGGGTTACAACGCTGCATAGAGGGGGAAGAGTTGGTGAAGAAGGCGGTGAAGTTGTTGGTGAAGATCACGGTGATGATGATGGCCCCCGGCGGCGTTCCGGCGCCACCGGAAGCAAGGGGGAGAGAGACCCCTTCTTCTTATTATTATTATTTTTCCTTGACCTTCTCCCTAGATGGGAGAAGGGTTTCCCCTCTGGTCCTTGGCTCCCATGGCTTGGGAGGGGCGAGAGCCCCTCTGAGATTGGATCTGTCTCTGTGTCTCTCTCTGTTTCTACGTTCCCAGATTCTGCCCCTTCACCGTTTCTTTTATATCCGGAGATTCGTAACTCCGATTGGGGTGAATCTTTCACCCAGATTTTTCTCATAAAATTAGCTTTCTTGCGGCAAAAGAAGAGCGTCAACCGCCTTAAGGGTGGCCCACGAGGGTGCCAGGCACGCCCCCTATCTTGTGGCCACCTCAGACACCGTTTTGCGTTGATTCTTCCTCCGGAAAATCCCAAATATTCCAAAATAATTCTCCGTCCGTTTTTATCCCGTTTGGATTCCGTTTGTTATTGGGTTTCTGCGAAACATAAAACATGCAACCAACAGGAACTGGCACTGGGTAGTGGATCAATATGTTAGTCCCAAAAATAGTATAAAAAGTTGCCAAAAGTATATGAAAGTTGAATAATATTGGCATGGAACAATCAAAAATTATAGATATGATGGAGACGTATTAGAACACCACAGTGTAACGGTGTGTCCGAACGTCATAACCGCACTTTATTTGATATGTCGTGATCAATGATGTCTCTTACCGATTTACCAATATCATTTTAGGGTTATGCATTAGATATAGCTGCATTCACGTTAAAATAGGGCACCATCTAAATCCGTTGAGATGCACCGTATGAACTATGGTTTAGCAATAAACCTAAGCTGTCATTTCTTAAAGTTTGGAGTTGCGATGCTTATGTGAAAAAGTTTCAACCTGATAAGCTCGAACCCAAATCGGAGAAATGCGTCTTCATAGGATACCCAAAGGAGACTGTTGGGTACACCTTATAATCACAGATCCGAAGGCAAAATATTCGTTGCTAAATTTGGATCCTTTCTAGAGAAGGAGTTTCTCTCGAAAGAAGTGAGTGGGAGAAAAGTAGAACTTGATGAGGTAATAGTACCTTCTCCCGAATTGGAAAATAGTTCATCACTGAAATCAGTTCCAGTGATGCCTACACCAATTAGTGAGGAAGCTAATGATGATGATCATGAAACTTCAAATCAAGTTACTACAGAACCTCTTAGGTCTTCCAGACTACGGTCCACACCAGAGTGGTACGGTAATCCTATTCTGGAAGTCATGTTACTAGACCATGATAAACCTATGAACTATGAGGAAGCGATGATGAGCCCAGATTCCGTGAAATGGTTTGAGGCCATGAAATCTGAGATGGGATCCATGTATGAGAACAAAGTGTGGACTTTGGTGGGCTTGCCCGATGATCGACAAGCCATAGAGAATAAATGGATCTTCAAGAAGAATACGGACAATGATAGTAGTGTTACTATATACAAAGCTCGACTTGTTGCAAAAGTTTTTTGACAAGTTCAAGGTGTTGAATACAATGAGATTTTCTCACTCGTATCGATTGTTAAGTCTGTCCGAATCATGTTAGCAATTGCCACATTTTATGAAATCCGGCAAATGGATGTCAAAACTTCATTCTTTAATGGATTTATTAAAGAAGAGTTGTATATGATGCAACTAGAAGGTTTTGTCAATCCTAAATGTGCTAACAAAATGTGCAAGCTCCAAAGATCCATCTATGGACTGGTGCAAGCATCTCGGAGGTGGAATATATGCTTTGATGAGTTGATCAAAGCATACGATTTTATACAAACTTTTGGAGAAGCATGTATTTACAAGAAAGTGAGTGGGAGCTCTGTAGCATTTCTAATATTATATGTGGATGACATATTGTTGATTGGAAATGATATAGAATTTCTGGATAGCATAAAAGGATACTTGAATAAGAGTTTTTCAAAGAAAGACCTCAGTGAAGTTGCTTACACATTGAGCATCAAGATCTATAGAGAAAGATCAAGACGCTTGATAAGATTTTTTCAATGAGTACATACCTTGATAAGTTTTTGAAGTAGTTCAAAATGGAACAGTCAAAGAAGGAGTTCTTGCCTGTGTTGCAAGGTGTGAAGTTGAGTAAGACTCAAAACCCGACCATGGCAGAATATAGAAAGAGAATGAAAAGTCATTCCCTATGCCTCAGTCATAGGTTCTATAAAGTATGCTATGTTGTGTACCGGACCTATTGTATACCTTGCTCTGAGTTTGGCAAGGGAGTACAATTTTGATCTAGGAGTAGATCACTGGACAACGGTCAAGAATATCCTTAGTGAGGACTAAGGAAATATTTCTCGATTATGGAGGTGATAAAAGAGCCCGTCGTAAAGAGTTACATCGGTGCAAGCTTTTACACCGATCCAGATGACTCTAAGTCTCAATCTGGATACATATTGAAAGTGGAAGCAATTAGCTAGAGTAGCTCCGCGTAGAGCATTGTAGACATAGAATATTTGCAAAATACATACAGCTCTGAATGTGACAAACCCGTTGACTAAACTTCTCTCACAAGCAAAACATGATCATACCTTAGTACTCTTTGGGTGTTAATCACATAGAGATGTGAACTAGATTATTGACTCTAGTAAACCCTTTGGGTGTTGATCACATGACGACGTGAACTATGGGTAATAATCACATACACATGTGAATATTGGTGTTAAATCACATGGTGATGTGAACTAGATTATTGACTCTAGTGTAAGTGGGAGACTGAAGGAAATGTGCCCTAGAGGCAATAATAAAGTTATTATTTATTTCCTTATTTCATGATAAATGTTTATTATTCATGCTAGAATTGTATTAACCGGAAACTTAGTACATGTGTGAATACATAGACAAACATAGTGTCACTAGTATGCCTCTACTTGACTAGCTCGTTGAATCAAAGATGGTTAAGTTTCCTAGCCATAGACATGAGTTGTCATTTGATTAACAGGATCACATCATTAGGAGAATGATGTGATTGACTTGACCCATTCCGTTAGCTTAGCACTTGATCGTTTAGTATGTTGCTATTGCTTTCTTCATGACTTATACATGTTCCCATGACTATGAGATTATGCAACTCCTGTTTACCGGAGGAACACTTTGTGTGCTACCAAACATCACAACATAACTGGGTGATTATAAAGGAGCTCTACAGGTGTCTCCGAAGGTACATGTTGAGTTGGCGTATTTCGAGATTAGGATTTGTCACTCCGATTGTCGGAGAGGTATCTCTGGGCCCTCTCGGTAATGCACATCACTATAAGCCTTGCAAGAAATGTAGCTAATGAGTTAGTTGCGGGATGATGCATTACATAACAAGTAAAGATACTTGCCGGTAACAAGATTGAACTAGGTATTGAGATACCGACAATCGAATCTCGGGCAAGTAACATACCGATGACAAAGGGAACAACATATGTTGTTATGCGGTTTGACCGATAAAGATCTTCGTAGAATATGTGGGAGCCAATATGAGCATCCAGGTTCCACTATTGGTTATTGTCTGGAGATGTGTCTCGGTCATGTCTACATATTTCTCGAACCCGTAGGGTCCGCACACTTAAAGTTCGATGACGATTATATTATGAGTTATGTGTTTTGATGTACCGAAGGAGTTTGGAGTCCCGGATGAGATCGGGGACATGATGAGGAGTCTCGAAATGGTTGAGACGTAAAGATCGATATATTGGACGACTATATTCGGACATCGGTGTTGGGGAACATAGTAATTTCAAAATTTTCCTATGCACACGCAAGATCATGGTGATGCATAGCAACAAGAGGGGAGAGTGTTGTCCAAGTACCCTCGTAGACCATAAGCGGAAGCGTTATGACAACGCGGTTGATCTAGTCGTACGTCTTCACGATCCGACCGATCCAAGCACCGAACATACAGCACCTCCGAGTTCAGCACACGTTCAGCTCGATGATGATCCCCGGACTCCGATCCAGCAGGGTGTCGGGGATGAGTTCCGTCAGCACGACGGCGTGGTGACGATGATGATGTTCTACCGACGCAGGGCTTCGCCTAAGCACCGCAACGATATGACCGAGGTGGAATATGGTGGAGGGGGGCACCGCACACGGCTAAGGAACGATCACGATGATCAACTTGTGTGTCATGGGGTGCCCCCCTTCCCCCGTATATAAAGGAGGGAGGGGGGAGGTGCGGCCGGCCCCTAGGGGTGCGCCTGGAGGAGTCCTACTCCCACCGGGAGTAGGACTCCCTCCTCTTGCCTTGTTGGAGAAGGAAAGGGGGGAGGGGAAAGAGGAAAGGGGGCGCCGCCCCCCCTTCCTTTTCCTATTCGGACTAGGGGGGAGGGGGCGCGCGGCCTGCCCTGGCCGGCCCTCCTCTTCTCCCTCATGGCCCATGTAGGCCCATTAACCCCCGGGGGGGTTTCCGGTAACCCCCGGTACTCCGGTAAAATCCCGATTTCACCCGGAATGATTCTGATATCCAAATATAGGCTTCCAATATATCAATCTTTATGTCTCGACCATTTTGAGACTCCTCGTCATGTCCGTGATCATATCCGGGACTCCGAACAACCTTCGGTACATCAAAACTTATAAACCCATAATAAAACTGTCATCGTAACGTTAAGCGTGCGGACCCTATGGGTTTGAGAACTATGTAGACATGACCTAGAACTGTTCCCGGTCAATAACCAATAGCAGAACCTAGATGCTCATATTGGCTCCTACATATTCTACGAAGATCTTTATCGGTCAAACCGCATAACAACAACGTTGTTCCCTTTGTCATCGGTATGTTACTTGCCCGAGATTCGATCGTCGGTATCCAATACCTAGTTCAATCTCGTTACCGGCAAGTCTCTTTACTCGTTACGTAATGCATCATTCCTTAACCAACTCATTGGCCACATTGCTTGCAAGGCTTATAGTGATGTGCATTACCGAGAGGGCCCAGAGATACCTCTCCGACAATCGGAGTGACAAATCCTAATCTCGAAATACGCCAACTCAACATGTACCTTTGGAGACACCTGTAGAACTCCTTTATAATCACCCAGTTACATTGTCACATTTGGTAGCACACAAAGTGTTCCTCCGGTAAACGGGAGTTGCATAATCTCATAGTTGTAGGAACTTTGTATAAGTCATGAAGAAAGCAATAGCATCATACTAAACGATCAAGTGCTAGGCTACGGAATGGGTCATGTCAATCACATCATTCTCCTAATGATGTGATCCCGTTAATCAAATGACAACACATGTCTATGGTTAGGAAACATAACCATCTTTTATTAATGAGCTAGTCAAGTAGAGGCATACTAGTGTCGTTATGTTTGTCTATGTATTCACACATGTATCATGTTTCCGGGTGATACAATTCTAGCATGAATAATAAACATTTATCATGATATGAGGAAATAAATAATAACTTTATTATTGCCTCTAGGGAATATTTCCTTCAGTCTCCCACTTGCACTAGAGTCAATAATCTAGATTACACAGTAATGATTCTAACACCCATGGAGTCTTGGTGCTGATCATGTTTTGCTCGTGGAAGAGGCTTAGTCAACGGGTCTGCAACATTCAGATCCGTATGTATCTTGCAAATCTCTATGTCTCCCACCTGGACTTGGTCCCGGATGGAATTGAAGCGTCTCTTGATGTGCTTGGTCCTCTTGTGAAATCTGGATTCCTTTGCCAAGGCAATTGCACCAGTATTGTCACAGAAGATCTTCATTGGTCCCGATGCACTAGGTATGACACCTAGATCGGAAATGAACTCCTTCATCCAGACTCCTTCATTTGCTGCTTCCGAAGCAGCTATGTACTCCGCTTCGCATGTAGATCCCGCCACGACGCTTTGTTTAGAACTGCACCAACTTACAGCTCCACCGTTTAATAAAAACACGTATCCGGTTTGCGATTTAGAATCGTCCGGATCAGTGTCAAAGCTTGCATCGACGTAACCATTTACGACTAGCTCTTTGTCACCTCCATAAACGAGAAACATATCCTTAGTCCTTTTCAGGTATTTCAGGATGTTCTTGACCGCTGTCCAGTGATCCACTCCTGGATTACTTTGGTACCTTCCTGCCAAGCTTATTGCTAAGCATACGTCAGGTCTGGTACACAGCATTGCATACATGATAGAGCCTATGGCTGAAGCATAGGGAACATCTTTCATTTTCTCTCTATCTTCTGCTGTGGTCGGGCATTGAGTCTGACTCAACTTCACACCTTGTAATACAGGCAAGAACCCTTTCTTTGCCTGATCCATTTTGAACTTTTTCAAAACTTTATCAAGGTATGTGCTTTGTGAAAGTCCAATTAAGCGTCTTGATCTATCTCTATAGATCTTGATGCCCAATATGTAAGCAGCTTCACCGAGGTCTTTCATTGAAAAACTTTTATTCAAGTATCCCTTTATGCTATCCAGAAATTCTATATCATTTCCGATCAACAATATGTCATCTACATATAATATCAGAAATGCTACAGTGCTCCCACTCACTTTCTTGTAAATACAGGCTTCTTCAAAAGTCTGTATAAAACCATATGCTTTTGATCACACTATCAAAATGTTTATTCCAACTCCGAGATGCTTGCACCAGTCCATAAATGGATCGCTGGAGCTTGCACACTTTGTTAGCACCTTTTGTATCGACAAAACCTTCTGGTTGCATCATATATAACTCTTCTTCCAGAAATCCATTCAGGAATGCAGTTTTGACATCCATTTGCAAAATTTCATAATCATAAAACGCGGCAATTGCTAACATGATTCGGACAGACTTAAGCATCGCTACAGGTGAGAAAGTCTCATCGTAGTCAACTCCTTGAACTTGTCGAAAACCTTTCGCAACAAGTCGAGCTTTGTAGACAGTTACATTACCATCAGCGTCAGTCTTCTTCTTGAAGATCCATTTATTCTCAATGGCTTGCCGATCATCGGGCAAGTCAACCAAAGTCCATACTTTGTTCTCATACATGGATCCCATCTCAGATTTCATGGCTTCAAGCCATTTTGCGGAATCTGGGCTCATCATCGCTTCCTCATAGTTCGTAGGTTCATCATGGTCAAGTAACATGACTTCCAGAATAGGATTACCGTACCACTCTTGTGCGGATCTTACTCTGGTAGACCTACGAGGTTCAGTAGAAACTTGATCTAAAGTTTCATGATCAATATCATTAGCTTCCTCACTAATTGGTGTAGTTGTCACAGGAACCGGTTCTTGTGATGAACTACTTTCTAATAAGGGAGCAGGTACAGTTACCTCATCAAGTTCTACTTTCCTCCCACTCACTTCTTTCGAGAGAAACTCCTTCTCTAGAAAGGATCCGAATTTAGCAACGAAAATCTTGCCCTTAGATCTGTGATAGAAGGTGTACCCAATAGTCTCTTTTGGGTATCCTATGAAGACACATTTCTCTGATTTGGGTTCGAGCTTATCTGGTTGAAGTTTCTTCACATAAGCATCGCAGCCCCAATCTTTAAGAAAAAACAACTTTGGTTTCTTGCCAAACCATAGTTCATAAGGCGTCGTCTCAACGGATTTTGATGGTGCCCTATTTAACGTGAATGCAGCCGTCTCTAAAGCATAACCCCAAAACGATAGCGGTAAATCAGTAAGAGACATCATAGATCGCACCATATCTAGTAAAGTACGATTACGACGTTCGGACACACCATTTCGTTGTGGTGTTCCAGGTGGCGTGAGTTGCGAAACTATTCCGCATTGTTTCAAATGTAAACCAAACTCGTAACTCAAATATTCTCCTCCATGATCAGATCGTAGAAATTTTTTTTCTTGTTACGATGATTTTCCACTTCACTCTGAAATTCTTTGAACTTTTCAAATGTTTCAGACTTGTGTTTCATTAAGTAGATATACCCATATCTGCTCAAATCATCTGTGAAGGTGAGAAAATAACGATACCCGCCGCGAGCCTCAGTATTCATTGGACCACATACATCAGTATGTATGATTTCCAATAAATCAGTTGCTCGCCCCATAGTTCCGGAGAATGGCGTTTTAGTCATCTTGCCCATGAGGCACGGTTCACAAGTACCAAGTGATTCATAATCAAGTGATTCCAAAAGTCCATCAGTATGGAGTTTCTTCATGCGCTTTACACCGATATGACCTAAACGGCATTGCCACAAATAAGTTGCACTATCATTATCAACTCTGCATCTTTTGGCTTCAACATTATGAATATGTGTATCACTACTATCGAGATTCAATAAAAATAGACCACTCTTCAAGGGTGCATGACCATAAAAGATATTACTCATATAAATAGAACAACCATTATTCTCTGATTTAAATGAATAACCGTCTCGCATCAAACAAGATCCAGATATAATGTTCATGCTCAACGCTAGCACCAAATAACAATTATTTAGGTCTAATACTAATCCCAATGGTAGATGTAGAGGTAGCGTGCCGACCGCGATCACATCGACTTTGGAACTATTTCCCACGCGCATCGTCACCTCGTCCTTAACCAATCTTCACTTAATCCGTAGTCCCTATTTCGAGTTGCAAATATTAGCAACAGAACCAGTATCAAATACCCAGGTACTACTGCGAGCATTAGTAAGGTACACATCAATAACATGTATATCACATATACCTTTGTTCACTTTGCCATCCTTCTTATCCACCAAATACTTAGGGCAGTTCCGCTTCCAGTGTCCAGTCTGCTTGCAGTAGAAGCACTCAGTTTCAGGCTTAGGTCCAGACTTGGGTTTCTTCTCTTGAGCAGCAACTTGTTTGCTGTTCTTCTTGAAGTTCCCCTTCTTCTTCCCTTTGCCCTTTTTCCTGAAACTGGTGGTCTTATTGACCATCAACACTTGATGCTCCTTCTTGATTTCTACCTCCGCAGCCTTTAGCATTGCGAAGAGCTCGGGAATAGTCTTGTCCATCCCTTGCATATTATAGTTCATCACGAAGCTCTTGTAGCTTGGTGGCAGTGATTGAAGAATTCTGTCAATGACACTATCATCAGGAAGATTAACTCCCAGTTGAATTAAGTGATTATTATACCCAGACATTTTGAGTATGTGTTCACTGACAGAACTATTCTCCTCCATCTTACAACTATAGAACTTATTGGAGACTTCATATCTCTCAATCCGGGCATTTGCTTGAAATATTAACTTCAACTCCTGGAACATCTCATATGCTCCATGACATTCAAAACGTCATTGAAGACCCGGTTCCAAGCCGTAAAGCATGGCACACTAAACTATCGAGTAGTCATCAGCTTTGCTCTGCCAGACGTTCTTAACGTCGTCAGTTGCATCTGCAGCAGGCCTAGCACCCAGCGGTGCTTCCAGGACGTAATTCTTCTGTGCAGCAATGAGGATAATCCTCAGGTTACAGACCCAATCCGTGTAATTGCTACCATCATCTTTCAACTTAGCTTTCTCAAGGAACGCATTAAAATTCAACGGAACAACAGCACGAGCCATCTATCTACAACAAACATAGACAAGCAAAATACTATCAGGTACTATGATAAATTTAAGTTCAATTAATCATATTACTTAAGAACTCCCACTTAGACAGACATCTCTCTAGTCATCTAAGTGATCACGTGATCCAAATCAACTAAACCATGTCCGATCATCACGTGAGATGGAGTAGTTTCAATGGTGAACATCTCTATGTTGATCATATCTACTATATGATTCACATTCGACCTTTCGGTCTCCGTGTTCCGAGGCCATATCTGTATATGCTAGGCTCGTCAAGTTTAACCTGAGTATTCCGCGTGTGCAACTGTTTTGCACACGTTGTATTTGAACGTAGAGCTTATCACACCCGATCATCACGTGGTGTCTCAGCACGAAGAACTTTCGCAATGGTGCATACTCAGGGAGAACACTTCTTGATAATTTAGTGAGAGATCATCTTAAAATGCTACCGTCAATCAAAGCAAGATAAGATGCATAAAGGATAAACATCACATGCAATCAATATAAGTGATATGATATGGTCATCATCATCTTGTGCTTGTGATCTCCATCTCCGAAGCACCGTCGTGATCACCATCGTCACCGGCGCGACACCTTGATCTCCATCGTAGCATCATTGTCGTTACGCCATCTATTGCTTCTACGACTATCGCTACCGCTTAGTGATAAAGTAAAACAATTACAGGGCGTTTGCATTTCATACAATAAAGTGATAACCATATGGCTCCTGCCAGTTGCCGATAACTCGGTTACAAAACATGATCATCTCATACAATAAAATATAGCATCACGTCTTGACCATATCACATCACAACATGCCCTGCAAAAACAAGTTAGACGTCCTCTACTTTGTTGTTGCAAATTTTACGTGGCTGCTACGGGCTGAGCAAGAACCGTTCTTACCTACGCATGAAAACCACAACGATAGTTCGTCAAGTTAGTGATGTTTTAACCTTCACAAGGACCAGGCGTAGCCACACTCGGTTCAACTAAAGTGAGAGAGACAGACACCCGCCAATCACCTTTAAGCATGAGTGCTCGTAACGGTGAAACCAGTCTTGCGTAAGCGTACGCGTAATGTCGGTATGGGCCGCTTCATCTCACAATACCGCTGAACCAAAGTATGACATGCTGGTAAGCAGTATGACTTGTATCGCCCACAACTCACTTGTGTTCTACTCGTGCATATGATATCTACGCATAAAACTAGGCTCGGATGCCACTGTTGGGGAACGTAGTAATTTCAAAATTTTCCTACGCACACGCAAGATCATGGTGATGCATAGCAACGAGAGGGGAGAGTGTTGTCCATGTACCCTCGTAGACCGTAAGCGGAAGCGTTATGACAACGCGGTTGATGTAGTCGTACGTCTTCATGATTCGACCGATCCAAGCACCGAATGTACAGCACCTCCGAGTTCAGCACATGTTCAGCTCGATGACGATCCCCGGACTCCGATCCAGCAGGGTGTCGGGGATGAGTTCCGTCAGCATGACGGCGTGGTGACGATGATGATATTCTACCGACGTAGGGCTTCGCCTAAGCACCACAACGATATGACCGAGGTGGAATATGGTGGAGGGGGGCACCGCAGACGGCTAAGGAACAATCACGATGATCAACTTGTGTGTCATGGGGTGCCCCCTGCCCCCGTATATAGAGGAGGCAGGGGGGAGGTGCGGCCGGCCCCTAGGGGTGCGCCTGGAGGAGTCCTACTCCCACCGGGAGTAGGACTCCCTCCTCTTGCCTTGTTGGAGAAGGAAAGGGGGGAGGGGAAAGAGGAAAGGGGGGCGCCCCCCCCCCCCTTCCTTGTCCTATTCGGACTAGGGAGGAGGGGGCGCGCGGCCTGCCCTGGACGGCCCTCCTGTTCTCGCTCATGGCCCATGTAGGCCCATTAACCCCTGGGGGGGTTCCGGTAACCCCCCGGTACTCCGGTAAAATCCCGATTTCACCCGGAACAATTCCGATATCCAAATATAGGCTTCCAATATATCAATCTTTATGTCTTGACCATTTCGAGACTCCTCGTCATGTCCGTGATCATATCCAGGACTCCTAACAACCTTCGGTACATCAAAACTTATAAACCCATAATAAAACTGTCATCATAACGTTAAGCGTGCGGACCCTACGGGTTTGAGAACTATGTAGACATGACCTAGAACTGTTCCCGGTCAATAACCAATAGCGGAACCTGGATGCTCATATTGGCTCCTACATATTCTACGAAGATCTTTATCGGTCAAACCGCATAACAACATACATTGTTCCCTTTGTCATTGGTATGTTACTTGCCCGAGATTCGATCGTCGGTATCCAATACCTAGTTCAATCTCGGTACCGGCAAGTCTCTTTACTCGTTACGTTATGCATCATTCCGTAACCAACTCATTGGAAACATTGCTTGCAAGGCTTATAGTGATGTGCATTACCGAGAGGGCCTAGAGATACCTCTCCGACAATCGGAGCAACAAATCCTGATCTCAAAATACGCCAACTCAACATGTACCTTTGGAGACACTTGTAGAACTCCTTTATAATCACCCAGTTACCTTGTGACATTTGGTAGCACACAAAGTGTTCCTACGGTAAACTGGAGTTGCATAATCTCATAGTTGTAGGAACTTTGTATAAGTCATGAAGAAAGCAATAGCATCATACTAAATGATCAAGTGCTAGGCTAACAGAATGGGTCATGTCAATCACATCATTCTCCTAATGATGTGATCTCGTTAATCAAATGATAACACATGTCTATGGTTAGGAAACATAACCATCCTTGATTAATGAGCTAGTCAAGTAGAGGCATACTAGTGACATTATGTTTGTTTATGTATTCACACATGTATCATGTTTCCGGGTGATACAATTCTAGCATGAATAATAAACATTTATCATGATATGAGGATATAAATAATAACTTTATTACTGTCTCTAGGGCATATTTCCTTCAATCGGAAAGGTTCCGAGTGATTCGGGTATTTTTCGGAGTACCGGAGAGTTACGGGAATTTGTATTGGGCCTTAATGGGCCATACGGGAAAGGAGAGAAAGCCTCAAAGGGTGGCCGCACCCCTCCCCATGGACTGGTCCGAATTGGACTAGGGAGGGGGCGCCCCCTTCCTTCCTTCTCCTTTTTCCTTCCCTTCTCCTACTTCTACAAGGAAAGGAGGAGTCCTACTCCCGGTGTGAGTAGGACTACCCCCTTGGCGCGCCCTCCTCTTGGCCGGTCGCCTCCCCCTTGCTCCTTTATATACGGGGGCAGGGGGCACCTCTAGAGACAACAATTGATCCTTGAGATCTATTAGCCGTGTGCGGTGCCCCCCTCCACCATATTCCACCTCGATAATATCGTAGCGATGCTTAGGTGAAGCCCAGCGTCAGTAAAGCATCATCATCGTCACCACGCCGTCATGCTGACGGAACTCTCCCTCGAAGCTCGGCTGGATCGGAGTTCGAGGGACGTCATTGAGCTGAACGTGTGTTGAACTCGGAGGTGTCGTGCGTTCGATACTTGATCGGTCGGATCGTGAAGACGTACGACTACATCAACCGCGTTGTGCTAACGCTTCCGCTTTCGGTCTACGAGGGTATGTGGACAACACTCTCCCCTCTCATTGCTATGCATCACTATGATCTTGGGTGTGCGTAGGATTTTTTTTTGAAATTACTACATTCCCAACAAATACAAGCTTCACTTCAAGTCTGTATAAAACTATATGCTTTGATCAACTCATCAAGGCGTATATTCCAACTACGAGATGCTTGCACCAGTCCATAGATGGATCGCTGGAGCTTGCACACCTTGTTAGTACCTTTAGGATTGACAAAACCTTCTGGTTGCATCATATACAACTCTTCTTTAAGAAATATCCATTTAAGGAATGTAGTTTTGACATCCATTTGCCAGATTTCATAAAATATGGCAACTGCTAACATGATTCGGACGGATTTAAGTATCGCTACTATTGAGAAAATCTCATTGTAGTCAACACCTTGAACTTGTTGAAAACCTTTTGCGACAAGTCGAGCTTTGTAGATAGTAACACTACTATCAGTGTCCGTCTTCCTCTTGAAGATCCATTTATTTAACATGGCTTGCCAACCATCGGGCAAGTCCACCAAAGTCCACACTTTGTTCTCATACATGGATTCCATCTTAGATTTCATGGCCTCAAGCCATTTCACGGAATCTGGGCTCATCATCGCTTCCTCATAGTTCGTAGGTTCATCATGGTCTAGTAACATGACTTCTAGAATAGGATTACCGTACCACTCCGGTGCGGACCATACTCTGGAAAACCTACAAGGTTCTGTAGTAACTTGATCTGAAGTTTCATGATCATCATCATTAGCTTCCTCACTAATTGGTGTAGGAATCACTAGAACTGATTTATGTGATGAACTACTTTCCAATTCGGGAGAAGGTACAGTTACCTCATTAAGCTCTACTTTCCTCCCACTCACTTCTTCTGAGAGAAACTCCTTCTCTAGAAAGGATCCATTCTTAGCAACGAATATCTTTCCCCTGGATCTTGAGATAGAAGGTGTACCCAACAGTTTCCTTTGGGTATTCTATGAAGACGCACATCTCCGATTTGGGTTCGAGCTTATCAGGTTGAAGCTTTTTCACATAAACATCACAGCCCCAAACTTTAAGAAATGACAACTGATACGTCCATTTTGCATCATGCTTTTATATAAATATTTATTGCATTATGGGCTGTTATTTCACGTTATGTCACAATACTTATGGCTATTCTCTCTTATTTTACAAGGTTTACATGAAGAGGGAGAATGCCGGCAGCTGGAATTCTGGGCTGGAAAAGGAGCAAATATTGAAGGCCTATTCTGCACAACTCCAAAAGTCCTGAAACTCCATGGAATATCTTAAAATAATTAAAGAAAAATCGTCGCCAAAGATGAAGGCCAGGGGGCCCACACCCTGCTCACGAGGGTGGGGGGCGCGCCCCCCCTGGGCGTGCCCCCTCTACCTCGTGGGCCCATTGGTGGCTCTCCGACGCCCATCTTCTCCTATATGAAGTCTTTCGATGAGAAAAAATAGAAGGCAACCTTTCGGGATGAGACTCCGCCGCCACGAGGCGGAACCTTGGCGGAATCAATCTAGGGCTCCGGCAGAGCCATTCTGCCGGGGACACTTCCCTCTGGGAGGGGGAAATCATCACCATCGTCATCACCAATGCTGCTCCCATCGGGAGAGGGCAATCTCCATCAACATCTTCACCAGCACCATCTCATATCAAAACCCTAGTTCATCTCTTGTATCCAATTCTTGTCTCCAAGTCCGGGATTGGTGCTAGTAGGTTGCTAGTAGTGTTGATTACTCCTTGTAGTTGATGCTAGTTGGTTTATTTGGTGGAAGATCATATGTTCAGATCCTTTATGCATATTGTTACCCCTCTGATTATGAACATGAATATGCTTTGTGACTAATTACGTTTGTTCCTGAGGACAAGGGTGAAGTCTTGCTATTAGTAGTCATGTGAATTTGGTATTCGTTCGATATTTTGATAAGATGTATGTTGTCTAACCTCTAGTGGTGTTATGTGAACGTCGACTACATAACACTTCACCATTCTTTGGGCCTAGAGGAAGGCATTGGGAAGTAATAAGTAGATGATGGGTTGCTAGAGTGACAGAAGCTTAAACCCTAGTTTATGCGTTTCTTCGTAAGGGGCTGATTTGGATCCATATGTTTCATGCTATGGTTAGGTTTACCTTAATACTTTTGTTGTAGTTGCGGATGCTTGCAATAGAGGTTAATCATAAGTGGGATTCTTGTTCAAGTAAGAACAGCACCCAAGCACCAGTCCACCCACATATCAAAATATCAAAGTACCGAACGCGAATCATATGAGCGTGATGAAAACTAGCTTGACGATATTCCCATGTGTCCTCGGGAGCGCTTTTCCTATTATAAGAGTTTGTCCAGGCTTGTCCTTTGCTACAAAAAGGATTGGGCCACCTTGCTGCACTTTATTTACTTTTATTACTTGTTGCTCGTTACCCTTTATCTTATCACAAAACTATCTATTACCACTAATTTCAGTACTTGCAGAGAATACCTTGCTGAAAACCGCTTATCATTTCCTTCTGCTCCTCGTTGGGTTCGACGCTCTTACTTATCGAAAGGACTACGATAGATCCCCTATACTTGTGGGTCATCAACAACTTTGGTTTCTTGCCAAACCATAGTTCATAAGGCGTCGTCTCAACGGATTCTGATGGTGCCCTATTTAAAGTGAATGCAGCTGTCTCTAATGCATAACCCCAAAACGATAGTGGTAAATCGTTAAGAGACATCATAGATCGCACCATATCCAATAAAGTGGAGTTACGATGTTCGGACACACCATTATGCTGTGGTGTTCCTGGTGGCATGAGCTGTGAAACTATTCCACATTGTTTTAAATGAAGGCCAAACTCGTAACTCAAATATTCTCCTCCACGATCAGATCCTAAAAACTTTTGTTTTCTTGTTACGATGATTCTCCACTTCTCTCTGAAACTCTTTGAACTTTTCAAATGTTTCAGACTTGTGTTTCATTAAGTAGATATACCCATATCTTCTTAAATAATCTGTGAAGGACGGAAAATAACGATACCCGCCACGAGCATCAACACTCATTGGACCGCATACATCGGTATGTATTATTTCCAATAAGTCAATAGCTGGTTCCATTGTTCCAGAGAACTGAGTTTTAGTCATCTTGGCCATAAGGCACGGTTTGCAAGCATCAAATGATTCATAATCAAGTTATTCCAAAAGTCCATCTTTATGGAGTTTCTTCATGCGCTTTACACCGATATGACCCAAACTGCAGTGCCACAAATAAGTTGCACTATCATTATCAACTTTGCATCTTTTGGCATCAATATTATGAATATGTGTATCACTATGATCGAGATCCAACAAACTATTTTCATTGGATGTATAACCATCGAAGGTTTTATTCATGTAAACAGAACAACAATTATTCTCTGACTTTAAACGAATAACCGTATTGCAATAAACATGATCAAATCATATTCATGCTCAACGCAAACGCCAAATAACATTTATTTAGGTTCAACACTAATCCCAAAAGCATAGGGGGTGTGCGATGATGATCATATCGATCTTGGAACCACTTGCAACATAAATCATCACTTCACCCTCAACTAGTCTCTATCTATTCTGCAACTCCTATTCGAGTTACTAGTCTTAGCAATCGGACAAGTATCAAATACCCAGGGGTTACTACGAGCACTAGTAAGGTACACATCAATAACATGTATATCAAATATACCTTTGTTCACTTTGCCATCCTTCTTATCCACCAAATATTTGGGGCAGTTCCACTTCCAGTAACCATTTCCTTTGCAGCAGAAGCACTCAGTTTCAGGATGAGGTCTAGCTTTGGGCTTCTTCACGGGAGTGACAACTTGCTTGCCATTCTACTTGAAGTTCCCTTTCTTTCCCTTTTCCCTTTTCTTGAAACTAGTAGTCTTGTTAATCATCAACACTTGATGCTCTTTCTTGATTTCTACCTTCGTCGATTTTAGCATCAGGAAGAGCTTGGGAATCATGTTCGTCATCCCTTGCATAGTATAGTTCATCATGAAGTTCCAGTAACTTGGTGATGGTGACTAGAGAACTCTGTCAATCACTATCTTATCTGGAAGATTAATGTAACGCCCCGGATTCGTTGCGCCAGGTGTCCGCCAGTTATTCACCGTCGTTGCCATGTCATTTGCTTGCGTGTTGCATTTTGCCATGTCATCATATGCATTTCATATCACATCATCATGTGCATTTCATTGTGCATACATGTTCGTTTCATGCATCCGAGCTTTTTCCCCGTTGTCCGTTTTGCAATCCGGCACTCCTATGTCCCCCGGCGCCCCCCTTTTGTCTCTTGTTGTGAGTGGGTGTTAAACTTTCTCGGAATGGCCCGAGGCTTGCCAAGCGGCCTTGGTATAGCACCGGTAGACCGCCTGTCAAGTTTCGTGCCATTTGGAGGTCGTTTGATACTCCAACGGTTAACTGGGTAACCGTAAAAGCCTCTTTTGTTTGCAGCCCAACACCCCCTCCAAAGTGGCCCAAAACCCACCAAACTCCCCTCCATGCTCTCGGTCGTTCGATCACGATCACGTGGCCGAAAACCGCTCCTCATTTGGACTCTCCTAGCTCCCTCTACCTATAAATAAGTGATCCCCCTCCAAATTCACGGGCAAACCCTAGACGAATCCCTCTCCGCGCCGCAGGACACGTCCGGACGGAGCCGGACGCGTCCGCGCCGCCGCCCGGTCCAACCCGCGCCTGCCACGTGGCACGCCGCCACCCGCCGCCGCCGCGGCCCGCCCGAGCCCGTCGCGGGCCCGCGCGCCGCCGCCGCCGGCCCGCGCCCCGCACCGAGCGCCGCCGCTCTCCGCCGCCGCCGCCGGGATCCATCGCCGGCGCACCTCCGCCGCGCCGCCCGAGTCCCCGGCGCCGGCGACCTCGGCTCCGCGCCGCGCCCCGCGCGCCGTCGGGCGCCTCCTCCGCTCCCTGAGCCGGCCCCGCCGCCGCCTCGGTCGCCCTCCGCCGCCCGGCCGCCTGCCGCCGGCCGCTGCCGCAGGGGCCGCCGCGGGCGCCGCCCCGCGCCCCGCCGTCGCCCTTCGGCCCCGCCATCCCCGGTGCCGCCCTTCTCCTCCCTCCTCTCCGACGTCTTCTCCGACGAACTCCGGCGATCCTCGGGATCCGTGCCACCCGGATCCAGATCCACCGCCCACGGTTGACTTTCCTCCCCCTCTGTTTTTCTCTAAGTCCCGAATATTTTTGCATAATCATGCCATGTTCATCGCATTGTATCTCTGCATCCGTAGCTCCGTTTCGTGCGTGTAATATATCAAATTGTTCACCTCGACGAGTACTTCATTTCATTTCATTGCATCATTTTCATTTGAGCTCATCTTGATGCCCGAAATGCTGTTGGAAGAGTGCATGTTGATGTTAATCTGCTGAAACTGTTATAACTTGCTCATTTGTCATTTTGCCATGATTGATGTGTGCATCCTATGAGGTTGATGTCTACATGTGTTTTGATCTATGCTATGCCATCTTTCCAGAGGTGCAATCCATGTATTTTTGTGACTTGTGTAGTGAGTGCATTGAGCTTGTTAAGTAGTGTACTTGCTGTTGCTGATTTCCTGACAGATTCTGTTATATTTTGTTGCTATGTAAACCTGCTCCTACAAGTCATTGTGTGCATAATCTGGAGATGTTCTATAAACATGTTTTGATCTACATGTCTTGCTCTATCCATTCATGCCCTTGGTTGCAATTTTAGCCTGCTGGAACATGTTGTTATCTTGCTTCAAATTTGCTTCATAATGTTGTTGTCATCCTGTTAACATTAAGTTCACTTGCTCCCATGTGTTTTGCTAGTGTTCCATGCACCCTATGACCTTGCTCTTGACATGCTTAGCTTCATAAGCATGCCTTCTTACTGTTGGTTGCCTTGCCATGCTATGTATTGCTCTGTGGTGAGTGGTTTAAGCTCACCAACATGCCTACTTATTGTTGTTCCTGCCATGTTTGAATCTGTAATATAACTTGCCATGTTTACATGGGTGCCATCATATTTTCTATGCCTTTTTGGCTCATGGTCAGTAAGGGACTTTTGTTCTATGCATTTAGTAGTATCATGCCATGCCTTTGTTTGCCATGTTAAGTTCCTGTAACATGTTGTTTGATAGCTCTAAACATTGCAACCTGATGTTATTTCTGCTAAAGTCTGAAACTGTTATTATTTGCAATCTTTCCATGTTTTTTTAGCATGATCTATTGATTTCTGGAGATAGCTCAGTGTTCATGTTTTGTTGTCCTTTACCTGTACATCATGCTCATGCCTTTTGTTCTTATGTTGGGGTGCTGTAGCATGTTGTTTTGATGCTTGTAAGATGCCTAGTTGTTGTTATGGACAGGTTGTTGTTATGACTTGTATAGAGTGTATGTGTTGAACCGTTGCTCCGTTTTGAGTGTTCTTTATAAGAAACTTGCTTGATTTTGCATGTAGTTCCATATTATCATGTTGCATCCTTGTTTTGGTGTGTCTGCTTGATGTTTGTATGTATTTTGCATCGATGCCATGCTTAACTTGTTTTGCTCATATCTTCTAGGCCGTAGCTCCGAATCTAATGAACTTTATATGTAACTTGACTAGAATCTCGTGTAGATCATCTTGGTGCATCTTAACTTGCTGTTTAACAACTTGAACATAAGGTTTATTCAGTTCTGGACCAATTTCGAAATATGTATATGAGGACTTACCGGAATTGTTATATGTTGTTTCCGGCCTCATTTAACCTTGCTTTGATGTGTTGTTCTTGTTTGCATCATCTCTTGCCGTGAGTAGCTTCATGTAGCCTTGTCATGCATCATGCTTGTTGTGCATCATGTCTTGCTCATGTGTGGTGTGTTTACCATGTTGTGTGCTTCTTCTCGATAGTTCCCGTTTCGTTGCGATCGTGAGGATTCGTTCGTCTCCGCTTGGTTCGTCTTCGTGGATTCATCTTCTTCATGGACTCGTTCTTCTTCCTTGCGGGATATCAGGCAAGATGACCGCTACCCTGGATCTCACTACTATCATTGCTATGCTAGTTGCTTCGTTTTATCGCTTTGCTGCGTTACCTATCATTTGCTCTTCAAGCCTCCCCAAATTGCCATGAACCCCTAACCTTTGACACCCTTCCTAGCAAACCGTTGTTTGGCTATGTTACCGCTTTGCTCAGCCTCTCTTATAGCGTTGCTAGTTGCAGGTGAAGTTGAAGATTGCTCCATGGTGGACAGGGTTATGTTGGGATATCACAATATCTCTTATATTATTAATGCATCTATATATTTGGTAAAGGGTGGAAGGCTCGGCCTTATGCCTGGTGTTTTGTTCCACTCTTGCCGCCCTAGTTTCCGTCATACCGGTGTTATGTTCCCGGATTTTGCGTTCCTAACGCGGTCGGGTGATTTATGGGACCCCCCTGACAGTTCGCTTTGAATAAAACTTTTCCAGCAAGGCCCAACCTTGGTTTTACCATTTGCCTCACCTAGCCCTTTTTCCCTTGGGTTTCCGGAGCCCGAGGGTCATCTTTATTTACCCCCCTGGGCCAGTGCTCGTCGTGAGTGTTGGTCCAACCTGTCAGCCGCCGGTGGCCACCAGGGGCAACTCTGGGCTCGCCTACCGGAAGTTTGGACAATCCGATGTGCCCTGAGAATGAGATATGTGCAGCTCCTATCAGGATTCGTCGGCACATCCGGGCGGCTTTGCTGGTCTTGTTTTACCATTATCGAAATGTCTTGTAAACCGGGATTCCGAGACTGATCGGGTCTTCCCGGGAGAAGGTCTATTCCTTCGTTGATCGCGAAAGATTGTCATGGGCTAAGTTGGGACACCCCTGCAGGGTTTAAACTTTCGAGAGCCGTGCCCGCGGTTATGTGGCAGATGGGAATTTGTTAATGTCCGGTTGTAGATAACTTGACACCAGATCCGAATTAAAACACATCAACCGCGTGTGTAGCTGTGATGGTCTCTTCTCGGCGGAGTCCGGGAAGTGAACACGGTTTCTGTGTTATGTTTGACGTAAGTAGGTGTTCAGGATCACCTCTTGATCATTGCTAGCTTCACGACCGTTCCATTTGCTCTCTTCTCCCTCTTATTTGCGTATGTTAGCCACCATATCATGCTTAGTCGCTGCTGCAGCCTCACCACTTTACCCCTTCCTTTCCCATTAAGCTTTGCTAGTCTTGATACCCATGGTAATGGGATTGCTGAGTCCTCGTGGCTCATAGATTACTACAACAACAGTTGCAGGTACAGGTTATGCGATGATCATGACGCGAGAGCGATGTTTGCTTGTTTTGGAGTTCTTCTTCTGCTTCTTCTTCGATCAGGGGATAGGTTCCAAGTCGGCAGCCTGGGCTAGCAGGGTGGATATTGTGTGAGTTTCTGTTTATGATTCATCCGTAGTCGGATGTTGTTCTTGTATGTGGTATTGTTGTATTCGTGTGGCATTGTGTGCCTTTTGTATGTATCCCCATCTATTATGTAATGTTGATGTAATGATATCCACCTTGCAAAAGCGTCTTCAAGATGCGCTTCTATCCTTGGTGGGACCTTCGAGTTTCCTTTAGGATAGGGTCGCATCTTGGGCGTGACAATTAACTCCCACTCAATTCAAGTGATTGTAGTAGCCAGACATTCTGAGCACATGCTCACTAGTTGAGCAATTCTCCTCCATCCTTTTTGGGCAAAGTACTTGTCAGAGGTCTCATACCTCTTGACACGGGCATGAGTCTAAAATACCAATTTCAGCTCTTGGAACATGTCATATGCTCCATGATGTTTCAAAAACGTTTTTGAAGTCCCGGTTCTAAGCTGTAAAGCATGGTGCACTAAACTATCAAGTAGTCATCATATTGAGCTAGCCAAACGTTCATAACGTCTGCATCTGCTCCTGCAATAGGTCTGTCACCTAGCGGTGCATCAAGGACATAATTCTTCTATGCAGCAATGACGATACACCTTAGATCACGGACCCAACCCGCATCATTGCTACTATCATCTTTCAACTTAGTTTTCACTAGGAACATATAAAAAACATAGGGAAGCTATAACGCGAGCTATAGATCTACAACATAATTTGCAAAATACAGGACTAAGTTCATGATAAATTAAAGTTCAATTAATCATATTACTTAAGAACTCACAGTTAGATAGACATCCCTCTAGTCATCTAAATGACCACGTGATCCAAATCAACTAAACCATGTCCGATCATCACGTGAGATGGAGTAGTTTTCAATGGTGAACATCACTATGTTGATCATATCTACTATATGATTCACGCTTGACCTTTCGGTCTCAGTGTTCCGAGGCCATATCTGCATATGCTAGGCTCGTCAAGTTTAACCCAAGTATTCTGCGTGTGCAAAACTGGCTTGCACCCATTGTATGTGAACGTAGAGCCTATCACACCCGATCATCACGTGGTGTCTCAACACGAAGAACTGTCGCAATGGTGCATACTCAGGGAGAACACTTATACCTTGAAATTTTAGTAAGGGATCATCTTATAATGCTACCGTAGAACTAAGCAAAACAAGAAGCATAAAAGATAAACATCAAAATATGTGACATGATATGGCCATCATCATCTTGTGCTTATGATCTCCATCTCCAAAGTACTATCATGATCTCCATCATCACCGGCATACACCATGATCTCCATCATCTTGATCTCTATCAATGTGTCATCATATGGTCGTCTCGTCAACTATTGCTTTTGCAACTATTACTATCGCATAGCGATAAAGTAAAGCAATTATATGGCGCTTGCATCTTATGCAATAAAGAGACAACCATAAGGCTCTTGCGAGTTGCCGATAACTTTAACAAAACATGATCATCTCATAAACAAATTATATCTCATCATGTCTCGACCATATCACATCACAACATGCCCTACAAAAACAAGTTAGACGTCCTCTACTTTGTTGTTGCAAGTTTTACGTGGCTGCTACGGGCTTAGCAAGAACCGTTCTTACCTACGCATCAAAACCATAACAATTTTTCGTCAAGTGTGTTGTTTTAACCTTCAACAAGGACCGGGCGTAGCCACACTCGATTCAACTAAAGTTGGAGAAACAGACACTCACTAGCCACCTGTGTGCGAAGCACGTCGGTAGAACCAGTCTCGCGTAAGCGTACGTGTAATGTCGGTCTGAGCCGCTTCATCCAACAATACCGCCGAATCAAAGTATGACATGCTGGTAAGCAGTACGACTATTATCGCCCACAACTCTTTGTGTTCTACTCGTGCATATAACATCTACGCATAGACCAAGCTCGGATGCCACTGTTGGGGAACGTGGTAATTTCAAAAAAATTCCTACTATCACGCAAGATCTATCTAGGTGATTCATAACAACGAGAGGGGAGAGTGTTGTCTATGTACCCTTATAGACCGAAATTGGAAGCGTTTCAATAACGCGGTTGATGTATTCAAACTTCTTCGCGATCCAACCGATCCAAGTATCGAACGTACGGCACCTCTGCGTTCAGCACACGTTCAGCTCGATGATGTCCCTCGTACTCTTGATCCAGTTGAGGCCGAGGGAGAGTTTCGTCAGCACGATGGCGTGGCGACGATGATGATGAAGTTACCGGCGCAGGGCTTCGCCTAAGCACTACGATGATATGACTGAGGTGTGTAACTGTGGAGGGGGGCACTGCACACGGCTAAAAGATCAACTTGTGTGTCTTTGGGGTGCCCCTTGGCCACGTATATAAAGGAGAGAGGAGGAGGAGGCCGGCCCTATAGGGCGAGTCCAACTAGGATTCCCAATCCTAGTTGGAGTCCCCTTCCTTTTCCAAGAGGGGAGAGAGGGAAGGAGTAGGAGAGGGAGAAGGAAAGAGAGGGAGGCGTCGCCCCCTCCCTAGCCCAATTTGGAATTGCCATGGGGGCACCCCTTGAGGGCCTTTTCTCCTTTCCCGTATGGCCCATTAAGACCCACAACTTCCCGCGGCGAATTCTCGTAACTCTCCGGTACTCCGAAAAATATCCGAATCACTCGGAACCTTTCCGATGTCCGAATATAGCCTTCCAATATATCGATCTTTATGTCTCAATCATTTCGAGACTCCTCGTCACGTCCGTGATCTCATTCGGGACTCCGAACAAACTTCGGTCATCAAATCACATAACTCATAATACAAATCACCATCGAACGTTAAGCGTGCGGACCCTACGTGTTCAAACTATGTAGACATGACCGAGACACGTCTCCGGTCAATAACAAATAGCGGAACCTGGATGCTCATATTGGTTCCTACACATTCTTTGAAGATCTTTATCGGTCAAACCGCATAACAACATGCGTTGTTCTCTTTGTCATCGGTATGTTACTTGCCCGAGATTCGATCGTCGGTATCTCAATACCTAGTTCAATCTCGTTACCGGCAAGTCTCTTTATTCGTTCCGTAATACTTCATCCCGCAACTAACTCATTAGTAACAATGCTTGCAAGGCTTATAGTGATGAGTATTACCGAGAGGGCCCAGAGATACCTCTCCGAAACACGGAGTGACAAATCCTAATATCGATCTATGACAACCCAACAAACACCTTCGGAGACACATGTAGAGCATCTTTATAATCACCTAGTTACGTTGTGACGTTTGATAGCACACAAGGTATTCCTCCAGTATTCCGGAGTTGCATAATCTCATAGTCTGAGGAACATGTATAAGTCATGAAGAAAGCAGTAGCAATGAAACTGACACGATCATAATGCTAAGCTAACAGATGGGTCATGTCCATCACATCATTCTCCTAATGATGTGATCCCGTTCATCAAATGGCAACACATGTCTATGGTTAGGAAACATAACCATCTTTGATTAACGAGCTAGTCAAGTAGATGCATACTAGGGACACTTTGTTTTTTCTATGTATTCACACATGTACTAAGTTTCCGGTTAATACAATTCTAGCATGAATAATAAACATTTATCATGAAATAAGGAAATAAATAATAACTTTATTACTGCCTCTAGGGCATATTTCCTTCAAGCACGACTTGGCTGCTGTATGGCAGCGTCTTGGCATCTTAATGGGCAGCCTGCAAAGGTGGGTATGTGAGGTTTTTGGTTCTATCAGACGGAAAATCTCAAAACTGAAGGGCCAGCTAGCAGATGCAAAAGCGAGGGCAGCAACAACTGGTGTCTCACTGGAGATCCGGGACATAGAAGAGCAGCTGCGTGAAACATACGCAAGGGAGGAGGTCTCGGGTCGACTGGCTGTTAGCTGGGGACTAGAATACGAAGTATTCCCAAAATCGAGCTACCCATAGGAAACAGAAAAATATTGTTAAAGCCTTGCGGAAGGAAGATGGTACTCACTATACTGTGGACGAGGAGATGCGTGAATTGGCAGCTAGCTTCTATGAAAATTTGTTTTCGACGGAGGGATCAAGTGAAGCTGGGGCACTTCTTCAGAACATAGAAGAGGTGGCCACGGGAGATATGAATGCGATGTTGGTTTCTCAGATTTCTGATGATGAGATAGAAGCAACATTATTTCAGATGGGTCCGACAAAAGCTCCTGGGCCGGACGGACTACCTGCTCTCTTTTATCAACAACACTGGTCGTTGGTTCGCGAGGATGTTTGTCGTGCCGTCCGTGATTTCCTGAACGGGGCTCTAGCTCCGGCCACCTTTAACTCTACTGTGGTTGTAATGATTCCCAAGGTCAACTCACCAGAGTTGTTGTCCCAGTTTCGGCCTATAAGCCTTTGCAATGTTTTGTATATGATTGCCATGAAGGTTCTGGCTAACAGGTTTAAAGGCATCCTTCCCATTCTTATTTCAGAAGAGCAGAGTGCCTTCGCCCCGGGATGACTCATTACGGACAACGTTTTGGTGGCATACGAATGTGTTCATGCATTTAGGAAGAGGAAGAGGAAAAAACCTCTTTGTGCGGTAAAACTAGACATGATGAAGGCATATGATAGAGTGGAGTGGGTCTTCTTGGAACGAATGATGCTGCGTTTTGGCTTTGCACCAGAGTGGGTATCCATGATAATGATGTGTGTGACATCAGCTCTGTTTTCAGTCAAGCTTAATGGTGGGTGCTCTAGCGGTTTTTGTCCTTCCTGAGGCCTTCGTCAGGGGGACCCCCTCTCACCCTACTTATTCCTATTCTATGTGGAAGGCTTCTCGGTGCTGCTGAAGAAAGCTCAAAGTGAAGACAGATTAAAGGGGGTGGCATTTGGAGGCACTGGCCCCCATGTAACACACCTCCTGTTTGCTGATGATAGCATTGTCTTTCTAGAGGGGACACAGGATAATATGCACACACTCAAAGAGATTTTGCATGAGTATGAATTGGCATCTGGCCAAAAAGTGAATCTAGAGAAATCATTGATTTTCTTTGGCAAAGGGAGTACTACTGAGGATAAGGCTGAGCTAAAAGAGACTTTGGGAGTTCCTTTGGAGGCTCTTAGTGAGAGGTATTTGGGTCTTCCAACACTGGTTGGTAAATCCAAAGAGGGTATTTTCAAGTATGTTATGGAGAGCTCTAAGGGCAAAGTGAATGGGCTGAAAGGACAAGGGCTCTCAAAAGCTGCAAGGGAAGTGCTAGTCAAGTTGGGTCTTCAATCTGTACCTACATTCACCATGAGTTGCTTACAACTCACAAAGAAAACGTGTCGGAACCTGAATTCAATCTCTTCGAAATTCTGGTGGGGGGAAATGAATGGTGAAAGGAAAGTACACTGGATTGCTTGGGAGAAGATGTGTTTAGGGAAGAGGAGTGGAGGACTAGGATTTCGAGACCCCGAGGCCTTCAACCAAGCCCTTTTGGCAAAGCAAGCATGGCGCATTTTGCAGGTACCGTCGTCGTTGTGTGCAAGGGTACTCAAAGCGAGGTACTTCCTAGATCATCTATCATGACGACCACTTGCCCATCTGCGAGTTCTTTCACTTTCAAGAGTATCTTTCATGGCAGAAACTTACTCAGAGAAGGGTTGGTTTGGAGGATTGGGGATGGCTCCAGGGTCAACATCCACCATGACAAATGGATTCCACGAGCGGGATGTTTGCACCCTCTTGGACAAACGTACACGCATGGTGTAACCAAGGTGGCGGACCTGCTGTCACCAGATGGTACGACCTGGGATGCACAAAAGGTCCAGGAGATGTTTACTCCAACAGATGCACATGATATAAAACAAATTGGCATGGGCGGGCCGGGGGTTGATGATTTTTTGGCTTGGAATTACACTAAGAGTGGTGTGTTCACCGTAAGGTCTGCATATCACCTAAGGATGGCATTGCAACAAGCGAAGGCCAGACAACCGGGTCCTTCTAGCTCTGTTCAGTGCCACAAAGGGTACATGGGATTATGGAACACAAATGCACCGGGCAAAGCGAAGATTCATATGTGGAGAGTAACCAGAAATGGCGTGGCAGTAGGGGAGGAACTTCATCGATGTCGGATAAAACCTGGCATTTTTTGTGTTGCATGTGGCAAGGAGGAACTGATTCACCATAGATTCTGGACATGTCAGCATTCATCATAGTTCTGGCAGCTGATGCAGTCGGAAATGGGAGTTTCGGCGGCGATCCCACCGAGTCCGATGAACTCTCAGAGTGCATTAGCGAGCTGGTTATTGGGGTGGTTCGTGGGGGCAGCTGACGAGGAGAAGGAGCCGATGATACAGTCAGTTTATGGCCTATGGTTGGCTCACAACGAGGCTAGAGACGGGAAAAAGATTGCTCCTTCGCATGAGATAATGATGTTCGTGTATGATCATATGCAAGAATGGCGCCAGATTCATGTAGCTAAGGCGCGCCAGCCGGTACCCAAGATCATTGAGAAGTGGAAACCTCCTGATGAAGGTTGGCTGAAGATAAACTCCGATGGAGCGATCTCGAAGCATGGTGACAAGGGGGGAGGGAGTGCGGTCATAGGTGATCACGATGGAGCGTTTCGGGCTGGCTTTTGTCATCTGTTCCCAAACATAGCTGACCCGGAAGCAGTGGAAACCCTCGTGTGTGAGCGTGCTATTCAGCTGGCAATTGATATGCAAGCGGAAAGGATCCATGTCAAGCTGGATTGCCAAGCATTGGTGAATACGATTCTCCAGAAGGAGAAGGTTTTGTCTGCAGTTGGTCCATGGCTTCAAGAAATCAAGGACATCTCAACTCGGTTCTAGAGTTCAAAGTTTCTTGGGTAAGGCAGTCCGCCAACGTCGCTGCGCATAAGCTTGCTAGAGTAGGTGTAGGAGAGGAGAGATCGGAGCTGTGCCTTTAGACTCCCCCTGATTTTATTTTGCATGTAATCTCGGATGATATTCCAAACTTTACTTAGTCAATAAAGCAGCGGCCGGTTTACCCCTCAAAAAAAAGAATTAGGGGCGACGTGGAGGGCTTGGTCCTGCCTAGCAGTTCTTGAGAGTTTATATGTTCAATGTAAGTCATAATGGTTACTCAATTAAAAGAATAGGTTTGGATGAATTTAGGTACTCATATACGTGACCCAATTTTTTTTTTGCCTTTCTTTATTTTTCATCCATTCTACACAGGGTGAACGGACAGACTGGTATCATGCGCATCGAACCCACTAGAGGGGTCCGCGCGCTTTGCTGCGCAGTTTTTCGCTTTGACGTTCAAATTTTTAGTATTTCCATACATAAGAATTTTAAGTGGACATGAATAAGTATATCATAAATAAGTATGGACCTTGAAATATAGGACATAACTCGTAGAATGAGAATGGCCAGATGATATCAAACCGAAATAATTGGCATGGTCAACAAACCATAATCCTCCTTTAGCTAGACACATACTTGACAAACTACAACATAAAACAAGGTTGCTGTCATCCTTGTCTATCTCTTCAATAAGTCTTTGGTGTGGTTGATCAGTTGTTACATCAATTGTATGTGCTTCAATGATCTCATGCCGAGGCACTTGATGGCCGTTTCTGAACATGTACTTTGCTCACACCGTTACCCAAATTAAACACCTCTTTGTGCACCAGGCGAACGACACTATACAACACACGAACAGAAGAATTCTTTAATACACTGGAGCTAACTAATTTTCACGGTTTTGAAACATCAATCTATGATCTTGTTTTACCAACCATAGAGTAATACACTTTGTTACCTCATTACACAATCGATTAATATTTGTACTGCAAGAATTCCCACGTCAGAGAGTAATGGAGAACATTTGATTTTCAGTAAAAAAAAAGCCAGATGTGCCAACAGTTGCACATCTCAAAGCAAGAAACTAATGTCTCCTTATGAGCTATATACCTTATAATTAGAACATATGGTGTTTTAGGCTCTATCTCCGCCTTCGAAAACATCAACTGGGACATGTGATGAACAACTTTATTTGGAGTACCTTAAGGTGCAGAGTCATCTTACTTACAAATTGCAAGTATATATCTAGAATCAAGTGTACATCCTTTCATATTTCTTGTTCTGGTTCGCAAACTCACCACATCCAAGCAATCAACCACACGTGGAACTTAGCCGCAACAAAACAATCAACCATATTTCTTGTTTTCTTGTTCTAATTACCATGAAAATAATATCTTGGATCTAGAGAGCCCAAAAAACATTCCTTGCATGATGTCCATCCTGCGAATTTCATATAATGACTTCATGAGAAGGCTGAGCTAGTCGGGTAGATAAATAGTAGCATGCCAAAATATATCCTTACGATGACTATGGTACTGATCACATGCCCAAAATTAAAGGTGATTTATTAGCTTGGATGGCATAATACTTAATTCAAAATAAGATAAATTAGTGCCTATTTTGGTTTCTTCTGGACCAGCACAAAAACATACCACTACTTCACCGACCACAAACTGGAACAACCTCGTCCATCTTGCGTCAGCAACAGAAATAGCATGCCAACATGCCAACAAAATAACATAACCAAGCAAACAAACAAAAGGATAGCAAGAAAACAATATGTCCCCCTCGACATCAGAATCTACCCAAAACACGCACAAACTGAGCAACAATCACCATGGCCCCTTGAACTAAACACCTAGCACCCGAATCTAGAGATATAGGCAGGCAAGGTCATCCTCCCCGAAGCCCACACGCGGACCACTCCACAAATACATACTCCCACGGCGATTTAACGGGTCGTCGAACCCAGTGGCGCAAACATGCGTACACCCCAGCGCCGTGGCGCAAAAGCATCCACAAAAATCTGGCGACACAAAATCAACCAACCATGGAGGAACAACACATGAACACCGCCAACAAAAGCAGCTCACACCCTCGAGAGAACAGCACACTCAGCCAGCAAGAACACCGCCACCCTCCTTTGTGAATCGAAGAAAAGGGCAAGCTCCCACAGCCACCGCCACCGCCTATGCTATCGCCAGAGGGAACGGCAGAACAGAAACAACCTGCGACACGTACGGTAGAACAGGCCTCACGCACACCACGACTCACCTCAACAAGCCCATTTAGAACCAACCATACCCAAAACCGGGCCCACTTACCACCTACGCAGCCCCGATGCCACCAGAAGCTCTCATTTCCTAAGAGCTTAGTATCTGTACCGACTTAAGAAAACAGTGCCATCACCATGGCCGAGTGGGCAAAATCCTTGACTCAACTCAATTGGCATATCTAATAATGTACATATAGGTGAACAAAAGAAAAGAAGATAAAAGGATTCAGAAGCAGGGTGATGTGCACAACAAAGTGATGACTAACTCAGAAACTGTAATAATGTACAAGTCATAATATTGTCACTTTATTCATTCTCAGGGTACATAACAATTCAAAGTCATCGAAATAGCATTTGTTTCAATTGATAAACAAAAAACAATATTGTAGAAACAGATAAGGGAATTGGTCTCAAGATTATTATTCTAGAATACACAGGATATATGTGTCGTTGAATTAAGAAGAGTTTACAAAATAGACCCCCCCCCCCCCTCCCCCTCCACACACACACACCTCAGGCTTCAAATTTACACACACGCCGGTGGCAACAAAATTACTGAAAATTATGCAGTGATAACCCATATGGCTTGAAAACCATGCCTATAAGCTGAACTGGATACACCAAATCAGTAGCGAAATCCGACTGCTAATTGTTTTGTCCAAAAATATAGCCAAATCGGACTCCCGCGAATTGCATGGCGGAGTAACATTATGATCCACAAATATCTGAAGCGAGGGTCAATGGAATTCTGGATAACTCGTAATATTTTCACAAAATAATTAGGAGTCAATTATCTCATCTTCATCAAGTCGGTATAACAATAAGTGCCTGATAATACTAATACCAGATGTGCAACCATAGCATCATGACAATCAGCAGTGCGTGGAAATAAGCTGCGTTCAAAATAACACGGACTTACATGGTTAGTGAACATGCTATCCTTCCTGCTGTCTTAAACATCACCGACTGAACTCCTGCGCGATTCCAATGTATTAGAACCACATCACATGCTGAATGATTTGCAATACCTAAATACAATACTCACGATACAATCTACAGTGGCTATATGAAATCTAGCTGTGAACCAAACACTTTTTAGTAATCACCTAGCTTACTTTGTCATCACTTATGGCACTGATTATACAGCTTGTACAACTCCTAAACGCCCTTGACATTTCTATAGTTGTGCCACGCACACATACCGTCCAGTTCAGTTCAATTGCCCCTAGGAATTAAGCACAAACAACAACAAGGAGCACCAACCAAAGTGAAGAGGAACGCAAAGGTAGCCGAGCGCTGGAGGCAGCAGACCTCCCTGTCCAGCACACTGCGGCAGCGCGTCCTCGCCGGCAGCGTGGTGCACGGCGAGTGCCGTGGAAAGTCCCCGCGCTGCCTTCTCAGGCCCCTCGCGTCGCCGCCGCCGGCCATTACCTCGCCGTGGAGAGAGAGATGGGTCAGGTGCGTGATCGTGGGTTAGTGGCGGTGCAAAGATTAAGGAAGAATCCTTCCCCGACACCGAGCCGAGGCGAACAAGCGCTGCACGGAACGGAACCCCCGCACCCACACCGCCGACCCGCAGAGGCGGGGCTCAATGACCGGCACAACGACACAAAGGAGGGAGGAGCGAAGGTGGAGGGGGAGCTGGGGGCGCTACGTGGCGTCGCAGAGGAGGCGGCGACACGGCGGACGGCAGATGCATGGAAAAAAATTATATGAGACCAGGACTCATAGTTAGCAGGTGAGACCCACATGATGGATGACACGTGGCATTCACAAATCACAAAGCATCTAATCTCTCCCCTCCTGATTTCAGGTGGGGGTGGGGTAGATGCTTTATGATTTGTGAATGTCACGTGTCATCCATCAGGATGGGTCTCACCTTCTAACTCGTGAGACCTGGTCTCATAGAATTCTTTTCCTGCATGCAGGGCTACGATGCACGGAGGGATCGAGGGCGCTCGCAACGGCCGGCACACAGAAGGGGATCGGGATTCAGGGAAGCGCAGCGGATAGGTTGGAGAGGGCAGGGAACGTACGTGTGTGGTCAAACCGACTCAAAACCACGATCCATCCCCTTACGGGTGGGGCCACGGGTGCCGCTTAAAACCTTGATTAACCACAGGGCAGTAAATCCTGGAAGCTTAGGCTGGTTGTAATGCTAGTATCATGCATGCCAACTAGGCAATTTTGATGAGGTGTCATGAAATTAAATGAAGAAAGAGAGGGTTGAGTATCATATCATGATACCGTATCATAATAAATGTTATGCAACTATGTGTCATGCATGTCAATAAATAAACTACTACTCCCTCCGTTCCTAAATATAAGTCTTTGTAGAGATTCCATTAGGTGGACTACATACGGAACAAAATGAATGAATCTAAACTTAAAATGCATCTATATGCATCCGTATGCGATTTATAGTGGAATCTCTACAAAGACTTACATTTAGGAACGGAGAAAGTACATGATACTAAGATATGATACTATGCATTAGCGAGGTAGTATCATACACTAGTATCATATACATGATACTAGTATATGATACTTCCCATTACAACCAGCCTAGTAATTTAGAGTCGCGCAAAGGGCGCCCTCTCGCGACATCCACGTGGGCGCAAGGGACTGGGCTGGTTTTCTCGTTTCGTTTTTGCTGCTCGTTTTGTCGTCGCGAGAAAAACCCTAGCCTATTCCATTTCCGTCCGCATCCCTGCTGCCGCCGCTGTCCTCCCAATTCCCTCTGCCCCTGCTGCTTCACTCCACCTTTCCCTCCTCCACGCCGTCAGGGGCGCCCCTCAAGCTCCACCTCATCGGTTCCCCACCCCGGGCTCCGCCTCCCCCGCCCATGCTGCTCTCTGTGCGCGGAGGTTGGACGGAGGAGGAGGATCAGGATGGCCGCAGGGATGGCGGAGCAGGTAGAGCCGTTCACACCGCAGCCGTCGTCGTCCTCGCATTCTCCCCCACGCACGCGGCCTCCTCTCGATCCGCACGCCAACGCAGCCGCCGACTCCTCTGCTCCTTTCTCTCAGCGTCGCCAGATCGGGGGAGCCACCGGGAGGATATCAGAGAGGCCACGACCGGGGTAGAAGCAGCATCATCGACCAGATCCGGCGCTCAGCGCTGCCGCCGCCCTTGCCGGCAGGCACCTGCTCGTCAAGGGCGTGGTCCATAAGAACTGCTTCGAGGTGGCCGCGATCTAGGGCTCCCGGAGCTCGCGCGGCCGTGCTCGAGGTGGACGTCGGCGCCGCCCAAGACGAAGCTCGCCCCCAATCTTCTTTTCTGAAGAATTTGTACAGTTATTTATCTGGCCTGGTTACTTGATCCATTGAATATCTTCAGAGATGCATTATTTTGTCCGCATTGATTTAGCTGTGAATCACACAGAACCTTCTGCTATCAACCGATGGGGATGCCATTACATTGAAAATTGGCGATTTTGGATTTGCCCGGTGAGAGGTTTATCCTCAGTGTTGCACTTATAGGACATAAAGGTAACTGATTTAGTGTTCCTGGATTCGAGTAAGAAGCTGGTGACCTGCTCCAAGGACAAGTTTATCCGGGTCTGGGACCTCGACACACAACACTGCCTTCAAATTGTTGATGGCAAGGCCACCACACTGAGATATGGTCGATGGGTGTTGATCCTAGCGAGAAATTTTTGGTGTCTCACTTGGACGATCCAGAGCTGTGGGTGTTTAGAATCAGGCAATCAGCTGAAGAGAGTGAAGATTGGAACAAATGGGATGCACTTCGTCATTGATCTATTACTTTGATTAGATGCGGGAAGGGCAAGAGACGGAGGCTTGGATGTGATCATTTTTGGAGTGGGTATGTGCCAACCAATTAGCATATTACCAATTGGTTTTGATGGATTCCTGAGTGTAAAATAATTTCCTTGCTCTACTGCATTTTTTTTCTGGTCATGTGGTTGTCTGTACCTTGCCATCGACACTAAGAATACTTTAGTTCAAACCTGCAATTATGATCTCCACTCTTTCACGCTGATTTGATGTGTCACCAGTACGCAATCATTTGCACCACCCTGTATATACCAGGACCCTTTCTTGACTGGGAATTCGATGTTTGATTCTGTTTCAGGTTATTAAGAAGTTCTATGAAGTTTGCTACAGATAATGTGAATGCCCTTCAGACATCACTTTTGAAGAGAAATGTTCAGTTCTTCTAGATGATCCTGCTGACAATTGGTGTTTCAACTCGGATGGCGAAACCTCAACTTCAGAGTAAAATTACACCTGCTGATAATTCACTTGCAGATTTATATGTTTTAGTTTTTAACTGCTCTCGCGGTTTAAAATATATCTAATACTTCTATTGAGTTTTTATAATCCACTATTGTACGATATGTTTTTGTGGACAAGTTTATTTTGGGAGCCTAAGAAATGCAAAGGACAGGATGTGTTAAACTTTGCTGTCAGTTCTCTCGTTTTAAAAAATACTAATAGGAAGCAATTCTACTCTGAACGTTAGCTTTCTCGTATAAATTACGACACCTTGTGTGGATACATAAATTACAAATTAGCTGCATGTCCGATGGTTCGTAAGATTGTAAGTTAACAGTTATTCTATTTATAGGGTTTGCTCTGCTAGAGATGATAATGTCCTCTTTAATTAAATTCAGCAGTGTATATACAAAAGGACCTGGCTGTCAATAATTCTCATTTGCAAAAATAGGTGTTCTATTTCAGCTTCCACATTCTGTGTTATGATACATTTAAATGACTGGAATGTATCAAAGTATAGTATGGGCATAATCAGTTAGACTTGGTAAGACTTTTTGGTTGCGCAACATTAAAAAATATAAATAGATAAATTAATAACATAAGCCTTGTATGCTTCTTTGCGAGGAGCACACTAACAACTCTTTTTTTTTGTTAGTTGTCAGTTTCATAATTTCTAGCTTTATACACATTAACTGATTTTTTATGTAAGCACATTATCTAAAGTACATAGGAATGCAAGTGCTTATGCTATTTCAGTGACAATTGTATAATTCACTAGAACTTGAAGTGGTCTGGTTTCTGCACATCAAAGCATATTTTTTTGGAGGATATGAAGAATGAAGATACCAGAACTTAGACCAACTGAGCATTGAGAAGAGTGGTTTATGCACTGATATATGTACCCGTGTCTCTTCTGAATCTATTTAATTAAGCTGCAACTCATGTGTGAGAGACTTGGTTTGTGCAGATATCGTAGAAGCTTAATGCTGCCAATTAGGTGTTTTAGAAGTATGTCGTTTAATTTTCATAAGCACTGTACTTATATCTGATTGTTGACATGCCTACGGAAGTGCCTAATTCTCTGTTAGGCTTTGATTCTTATGTTACTTTCTTACTGGGCTTGTTTTATTTTATTTTGGGAAAACCCATGGTTTTATCCTAACCCAAAATTGCTGAGGTAGGATAAGAGTAATGGGAATCCAAGCCTAATTCTCCATTTCAATGTACACAAAATTACTGATGCATCTCCATTTCAATGTACACAAAATTCAGTTGGAGTAGACTCCAAATCTATGAATCATTCTTCCTACAAAGAGTAGAAACAGAGCCTATCCACACAACCAGAACACTTTTTTAACTCTTAAACTTAGCAAGCAGTAACTCATGCAGAGTAGTTCTTCAGAGCTCTATCCAGCCTGACATCAAAGGGAGTCGAGTACGGCTTCAGTTTTCTATCCTGCAACACATAATTAAAGGAAAGTACATCGTTCGAGAATATTGCTTCATTGACATGCATGTTTATTGGGCCTGCCATCGGTTTGACGGTTTGCTCACCTCGCTTCCGTTTTGCTTACTGCAGATTGTCAGAAGGTTGAAGGTGGAGTCGAACTCCGAGCTCGAGGTCGCGGCAGTGTAGTGGTGACTGGTCGCGCCCGATCTAGGTAAAATCTTCGTCTCATTTTTGGTCCGCGTGACGATGATCTGTTTCTTCGGGAGTTTCTTCAGGAAGCCAGAGCCGGCTCAGGATGCCTTCCTGGACGACGACGACATAGTGAGTGGGTTTTGAATCTTTCGTTGCGCCTATCGGATCGGATTCGATGCCTATATGGTAGTGATGAATTGCTAACCGCTTGATTTGGTGTTTCCTCTGTGGTGTGGCGCGCGGGTTGTTTTCAGATGATGAAGCAAGTGGAGCACCGAAGGAGGATCTCGGGGATGAAGGAGGTGTCAGCGACGACCTCAGGCGAGAGGTATGAGACCGCAAATCGCTTTGCCGTTTCTAGGGAGCAGCAAAAAACTGAATTTGTTAGTGCTTAAAATTTAGACTGATCTGTTTGATATATCTGCACTGTCGAGGCGGTCTTCTTGAATAGACTCTGGGTGTTTTCGCATAGATGGATTATTCATTGTTATGTGTTATCACAGTTCTAGATGAACTTGGTAGTTCGAAAGGTGATCTGAAATTGCTTAGGGGGCATGTTTACTTTAATGTATAGTGTGGTACAGACCTAGAAGCAATATGTTGAAAAACTGTAACTTTCTCATTTTGTGCTTACTTTAGTTATGAGGATGTATATGTTAGTTGATTTTAGTGTATTTTCAGTTTTAAATCTTAAGCTTATCTCCAGAACATGCCTGAACAATGCATCATCTATTATATAATAATCAGTTTGATGATAGAACTGACTATTGCAGTATATCTTGTTGGAGCATAACATGGCCTCTTGATTTTATTTATCAAAAATCCTGGTTCATTGCATGCTTTTGTTATCAGAACTCTGCTTCGCCATGTTTTATTCTGAAAGTTATATGAGGTTTTAACCAAGCTGGTTTTAAATTTATGAGTAGGCATGTAACGCAGGTAATACTAGAGCTCCCAGCCTCCTCAGCTGTCAAAGAGACGCAGGTAATACTAGAGCTCCCAGCCTCCTCAGCTGTCAAAGAGGAGGTACAGCCTGTTGAACTGAGCTGGACCTCTGCCTTGCACTGGCAGCGACGGCACCGTTCTCAAAGTGGCGGGGGCGGTGTGCCACGCCTGTGCTGGTGTCGTCGCTGGCGCTTCACCTGGACGGCAGCGATTGGGAGCTGCCTTGCGGGTACTACGTGTTCGAGGACCACGGCGTGCAGGTCATGTGCCTGGTGCTAGACATGATGGCCGGGACCAGACCGTCATCTGCAACGACTAGCAGCAGAACACACAAGTCGTCTACGACCTCGACAGGACATGCTGGCCTTTGTGTTGGCGCAGTGCAACAAGCTTACAGGTCACTATAGTGTTCTTGTAGAGAGATAGAATTTATAGTACTGATCAGGTGAAATACACAGATGTGGATGGTACTGAAGCAACGGTCTTTTTTTTAATCAATGTGCTCTTGATTGTAAAGGTGATAAAAAAGGCTGCTGGATGGGCGTTGTCCTACCTCGCACCGCCCAGTCACCCTTCAGGCGGCGCGCCATGGGCGCGCCCCATTCACTAGTACGGTGAAATGGTGGCATCCTCCGGCCCCATCTCCGTTTGCTATCTCGTTCACTCCAAATGACGCACACCACTCAGCTTGCCCGTTCCGGAGCAGCAATTTTCTGCAGCCCATGCAAGCACTCACGCATCCATTCAAGAGTCCGAGAACTTCTTTTTGCCATCTAATGATACCCATAAGCATGCATGCAATTTCTTTAGCATGTTCTTTTAGCAGAATGACATTTACTCCCTCCGTCCCATAATATAAGAACGTTTATAACACTACAGAGGGGCAGATTACTCCCTCTGTACCGATTTATTTGTCATTGGGGCAATTCTCCGACCAGATGAAAAGGAAAAAAAGTACGAAACTACCCCCAATTTGAAAAACACTTGTCGCTCGGATCGTCCTCTTCCTCCGTCGCTATTCCCGTCCGCCAGGCTCCACCCCTCCGCTGCAGCTCCGGCGTCCGCCCCCGCCGGCCGCCTTCCTCCACTCCGATCGAGAACCCAAGGTCCGTCCTTGCCATACGCATCTCCCTCGTCGTCCGCCACAGGCTCCAGCCGCCCGCGGCTCCTGCCTGTCGTGCCGCCCGTGCTCCTCCCCGCACTGACCAGCAGTAGCAGCGCAACCCGACGCCCTCCTCGATTCATGCACCGGAGCTCCTGATCCGGCCAATTGACCTCGTCGGCGAGCAGCCAGGTCGACCAGTCACTCCAATTGATCTCTTCCTCGCCGGCAGTCCTGCAGTCTGTGTTGATCGCCTGAGTCTTTGCTGGAGTAGATACTGGTTCTCCACTCTGGTTCTCCGGATTCATGCACAGGAGCAGTAAGTTGGTTCCACAGTCTGTGTTGGAGTACAGAAGCCAGCGCCATCAACAGTCTGTGTTGGAGACTTGAGTACAAATACTGCTGTGTTGATCAACCTCTGTTGTGTTGACCAAGCTCGCTCTGCTGTGTTGGAGTACATACAGGGATAGGAGTATTGATCAAGCTCGCTCTGCTGCTCCTTCCATCTGTCCATCTGTCCATCAACAGTTTGGAGTATTGGAGCTGCCAAAACTGCAGTTAAGAAGACTTGGGTCAATTGTGTGAACATCAGCAACAACAAGATCATTAGTGTGAAATTGACAAATCAACAAGAGCAAGATCAGGTACACATGATCAATTGACAAATCAGATCTAGGCGAGCTACTCCATTTTTACTCCTCATGGCATCTTGTACTCCTAATTCAGTGTTGTTGTCACAGTGAATTTGAATTAAACATGTCTTCTTCATTGTTGTTGTCACAGTGCACTCCATTTCATTTTTACTCATAACAAAAGCAACCTGTCTCCTTCTTTCCCATCATAATTGGTGCATTTAAATTAAACCAAATGGGAGTACTCCAAACTGTTGTTGTCATAGTGTGAAAACTAGGAGTCAACAATGTCAACACTAGGAGTAATTTGACAGTAAATTAGGAGTAACTTTATGCACTAAGTTCTCATATGACAAAAAAAATCTTAAGTTACATTAGTTATTTAGTGGAGCATTTTGATTAATTTGGTCAAGTTATTCAGCGCAGGCCTTCAGAAGCTCCGGTGCATAAGAAATGGAGTGCTCCACTAAAGTTATTCAACAAAGCCTTTAGTCCCAAACAAGTTGGGGTAGGCTAGAGGTGAAACCCATAAGATCTCGCAACCAACTCATGGCTCTGGCACATGGATAGCAAGCTTCCACGCACCCCTGTCCATAGCTAGCTCTTTGTCGATACTCCAATCTTTCAGGTCTCTCTTAACGGACTCCTCCCATGTCAAATTCGGTCGACCCCGCCCTCTCTTGACATTCTCCGCACGCTTTAGCCGTCCGCTATGCACTGGAGCTTCTGGAGGCCTTCGCTGAATATGCCCAAACCATCTCAGACGATGTTGGACAAGCTTCTCCTCAATTGGTGCTACCCCAACTCTATCTCGTATATCATCATTCCGGACTCGATCCTTCCTCGTGTGGCCACACATCCATCTCAACATACGCATCTCCGCTACACCTAATTGTTGAACATGTCGCCTTTTAGTCGGCCAACACTCCGCGCCATACAACATTGCGGGTCGAACCGCCGTCCTGTAGAACTTGCCTTTTAGCTTTTGTGGCACTCTCTTGTCACATAGAATGCCAGAAGCTTGGTCCACTTCATCCATCCGGCTTTGATTCGATGGTTCACATCTTCATCAATACCCCCATCTTCCTGCAACATTGACCCCAAATACCGAAAGGTGTCCTTCCGAGGTACCACCTGGCCATCAAGGCTAACCTCCTCCTCCTCACACCTAGTAGTACTGAAACCGCACATCATGTACTCGGTTTTAGTTCTACTAAGCCTAAACCCTTTCAATTCCAAGGTTTGTCTCCATAACTCTAACTTCCCATTTACCCCCGTCCGACTATCGTCAACTAGCACCACATCATCCGCAAAGAGCATACACCATGGGATATCTCCTTGTATATCCCTTGTGACCTCATCCATCACCAATGCAAAAAGATAAGGGCTCAAAGCTGACCCCTGATGCAGTCCTATCTTAATCGGGAAGTCATCGGTGTCGACATCACTTGTTCGAACACTTGTCACAACATTATCGTACATGTCCTTGATGAGGGTAATGTACTTTGCTGGAACTTTGTGTTTCTCCAAGGCCCACCACATGACATTCCGCGGTATCTTATCATAGGCCTTCTCCAAGTCAATGAACCCCATATGCAAGTCATTCTTTTGCTCCCTATATCTCTCCATAAGTTGTCGTACCAAGAAAATGGCTTCCATGGTCGACCTCCCAGGCATGAAACCAAACTGATTTTTGGTCACGCTTGTCATTCTTCTTAAGCGGTGCTCAATGACTCTCTCCCATAGCTTCATTGTATGGCTCATCAGCTTAATTCCACGGTAATTAGTACAACTCTGAACATCCCCCTTGTTCTTGAAGATTGGTACTAATATACTCCGTCTCCATTCTTCTGGCATCTTGTTTGCCCGAAAAATGAGGTTGAAAAGCTTGGTTAGCCATACTATCGCTATGTCCCCGAGACCTTTCCACACCTCAATGGGGATACAATCAGGGCCCATCGCCTTGCCTCCTTTCATCCTTTTTAAAGCCTCCTTCACCTCAGACTCCTGGATGCGCCGCACAAAACGCATGCTGGTCTCATCAAAGGAGTCGTCCAGTTCAATGGTAGAACTCTCATTCTCCCCATTGAACAGCTTGTCGAAGTACTCCCGCCATCTATGCTTAATCTCCTCGTCCTTCATCAAGAGTTGGCCTGCTCCGTCCTTGATGCATTTGACTTGGCCAATATCCCTCGTCTTCCTCTCCCGGATCTTAGCCATCTTATAGATGTCCCTTTCACCTTCCTTCGTGCCTAACCGTTGGTAGAGGTCCTCATATGCCCGACCCCTTGCTTCACCAACAGCTCGCTTTGCGGCCTTCTTCGCCATCTTGTACTTCTCTATGTTGTCTGCACTCCTATCCAGGTATAGGCGTCTGAAGCAATCTTTCTTCTCTTTAATCGCCTTCTGGACATCATCATTCCACCACCAGGTATCCTTATCTTCGCTTCTCCTTCCCCTGGACACTCCAAACTCCTCCGAGGCCACCTTACGAATGCAAGTCGCCATCTTCATCCACACATTGTCAGCATCCCCTCCTTCCTCCCAAGGGCCCTCCTTAATTACCCTCTCCTTGAACACCTGAGCTACCTCCCCCTTGAGCTTCCACCACTTCGTTCTCGCGACTTTGGCACGCTTATCCCGCTGGACACGAATCCGAAAGCGGAAGTCAGCAACCACCAGCTTATGCTGGGGTACAACACTCTCTCCAGGTATCACCTTACAGTCTAGGCACGCACGCCTATCTTCTCTTCTCGAGAGGATGAAATCAATCTGACTAGAGTGTTGGCCACTAGTAAAAGTCACCAGATGTGATTCTCTCTTTCTAAAGAGGGTGTTAGCTACAATCATGTTGTAGGCTAGAGCAAAGCTTAAGACATCTTCTCCTTCTTGATTCCTGATGCCATAGCCAAAGCCCCCATGCGCCCCTTCAAAACCTGTGTTAGATGTACCCACGTGGCCATTGAGGTCTCCTCCTATGAAGAGCTTCTCACCAATCGGTACACTCCTAACCATGTCTTCCAAGCCTTCCCAGAACTCCCTCTTGGTGTTCTCATTGTGGCCTACTTGCGGGGCATACGCGCTGATAACATTGAGAACCAAGTCCTCAACTACCAGCTTGACCAGGATAATCCGGTCCCCACGTCTCTTGACGTCTACCACTCCATACTTGAGGCTCTTGTTGATCAAGATGCCTACGCCATTTCTGTTTGCAGCCGTCCCCGTGTACCACAGCTTGAAGCCGGTATCCTCCACCTCCTTCGCCTTCTGTCCTCTCCATTTGGTTTCTTGGACGCAAAGGATATCAACACCTCTCCTCACCGCTGCATCAACTAGCTCCCGAAGCTTCCCTGTCAGAGACCCTACGTTCCAGCTACCTAAGCGAATCCTCCTAGGCTCGGCTAGCTTCCTTACCCTTCGCACTCGTCAAGTCAAATGCGAAGACCCTTGCTCATTTTCCACTACATCCGGGCGCCGATGTAGCGCGCCACTAAGGATGCGACGACCCGATCCTCGCTCACTTGCCACGTATCCGGATCAAGATACGGCGCGCCACTTGAGGGGTGACGGCCCGGCCCTTGCCCATTTTCCACCACACCCGGGTTCCGATGTGGCGCGTTGCTGAGAGGGTTACGCCCCAACGAAAATCTTTTGGGTTTCATCTCCATAAGAGTGGCTGAGTTTTTACGTTGGCTCGCCAAGCCTATCACAACCCTCCTCCTTTACCCGGGCTTGGGACCGACTATGTTGAGACAACATAGGCGGAGTTAAATTTAGGTGCATATAAATTAACTGAATTAACATCTCAACATTTACATCTACCTCTTGCAAAGGAGTAGCAAATTAACTGAATTTTCAGAACAGGCAAATGTAATAGGTTGACTACAGCAAATCCAATTTGCAAGCTTGACTACATAAAATTTGCAAATAATCCAAGGGGACAAATACAACACTGGCAAGTCAATTCAGGTTTATTTGAATTGACAGCAGTGTAATCATCTCAACAGCACCTTAGTACTGTAATTTGCCGTAATTGGTCCAAAGAATTGACCACTCCAAATTCAGTTATCCTACTGTAAATTCAGGTTTATTTGAATTGACAACAGTGTAGTCATCTCAACAGCACCTTAGTACTGTAATTTGTTGTAATTGGTCCAAAGAATTGACTACTCCAAATTCAGTTATCCTACTGTAAATTCAGGTTTGTTTGAATTGTTGTACAACAAAGATTTGACTACTCCAAATTCAGGTTTATTTGAATTGCTGTACAGCAAAGATTTGACTACTGTAAATTCAGCTATCCTAAATTCAATGATCCTAAATTGTTGCATCATCTTCTCAATCTTACTGATTGTTGCACACACATACAAGAAATGAGGAGTGCTCATGCGAAGATATTCAGTACTGTAATGCTCAAGGGCTTATACCTGATGCAGGGCATGGAGTGGACGACGACGGTGACGCTTATACGGTGCTCCAGGCGCATGCGGTGTCCTCCCTCTGCTTCGGTCAGACGCACACCTCCTTCCTCTGCGGCCAGACGCACCTCCTGCGCAACATCGTCCGGCGAAGCAGCGGCACAGGAGGCAAGCACGCCAAGGACGACCAGGAAGATGACGACAGCAGCATCACAATGTTAGCCATGGAGGCGGGAGCACCATGCTCGCCTTCCTCCTCAAGGTCATCGGGACCCCCACATGCCGCGCCGCCTCGCGGGCAGCTCAGGTAGCGGCCACGGCCAGGACGAAGGCGCGCAGGTCAACAAGCCGCGGCTGCTTCTGGACAGAAGAGAAGAATAGAAGAAGCCCGCTGCCCCGGTCTCCAATCCAGCACCGTCGTCCTCCTCCCGCTGCTTCGGTCTCCAATCCACCACCGCCGTCCTCCTCCCGCTGCTCCAGCACGGATCGAGCGACGCCGCCGACGGATCGAGCACCGCCGCTCACAGATCGAGCAGCGCGGCTGTAAAAATGTCACCTTTGACAAGCGGGTTGCGGGTTAGGGGTACGAATCAGGGTGGTGGGGAGCAAGGCGGCAGTGAGGAAGACACCGACGAGAGGGAGAGGGAGGCGACGGGGAGATTGAACGACTGGCCGGCGAGCGAGCGAGAGAGCGAGTGGTTGTGCGAGAAGGAGGGCAATTTGGGAAAACGAAGATAACTTGTAACGTGACGGAAAATGTACTAAAACCCCCCCGGTACAGAGGGAGTACTAAGAGCATGGTTAATAATATAGCAGCTGCTGGCTATACGATGTTGTCATGTCACATATAGCCAAGCTCATAGCCAACAAGTATAATAGCTAAATATAAATATATACTACTTTGTTGATACACGGCCACCATACTCTCTCACAAAGTACCTAGGAGCACGTGCTGCAGCCGGCTGTTAACTAGTAGTCCGATTCTCTTCTTTCTCTTTCAAGTAAGCAAGAATATAATATTTAATGTCTTACAGTCCGCCTACGTCACCTTATTGTACTTGCTCTAAGGGTGTGTTCGGATTGTTGTCCATAATTGTCCAGCCAAAAAGTTGGTCGTTAATCAAGTATGAGCATTCGTTTAGATAGAGACCAATAAATTGGCTTGCCTGCACCGCATCAGCGTGGGATGCCGCCCAGCTGGCCTTACCAACCAGGGGCGGCGCCAGGGATCTTCTTGGGTATTTGGTTGAGTACCCAAGATTTTGAAAGACCATTGAAATTTTATATAAAACAAGCGACTTTTTTGTAAAACAGTGATGATTTTGGCAAAATGAATACCCTCTTACAAAATGAATACCCATCCTCTAGAACCTGGCGCCGCCACTATTACCAACGCGTGGGCACGCCAAAATTTTGGCCCAGGATTCTATCGCCCGCAGCTTGCAAAAAGTTGGCATCAAAATGAACTAGGAATGCTGATGCGGTGGAGGCGAGCCAATTTATTGGTCTCCATCCAAACGAACGCCCATACTACGACCAACTTTTTGGCTAGGCAGCTATAGACAGCAATCCAAACACACCCTAAGTAGATGCATCCTATTTTTCTTTTTTCATTCTTTGAGTTTCGGTGGAGCAGACACTGCAGGTTGGAAGGTTAGAAAACCATGCCATTTTAATCATTTATTTCTTCGTTTGAAGATTTAGTCTAATACAAGCTTGTGCTTCTTTGTTTTCCAGAAACCAGTTTCCGGGATTTAGAGAAAACATTCAATGGTTCATTTGCAGGTCTAATAGTTGGTGCTCCGATTTTGTCATTGGTTTTGGAGTTAGTTTTTGAATATGTATTGCGTTATTATTAGAAACATTTACTGAACATATTCCAAATCATCACTTAATCTTAATGTACATCTTGCAAGATTACATAGCCCATTAAGTTTATATTATATATTTTTTACTGATTCTTTATATGACAACATGGTTGCAAATGGTTCCGCAGCAACGCGCGGAGAATCTTGTAGTATTCATTAGTAAAGCTCCCGCCAAGAGGAAAAATTGCGAGCAAAGATCATTTTCTTGTACTGCAGATGTAAGATTCAATCCCACTGTTTTGGCAAACCAAGATGGATCTCATAAATGTATTTTGAGGAGAACATCACTTGAACATGCTCGGCCTCGATAGGATGTATATTAAGAAATAGCAAGAACATCGTGACACACTTTTTTTTTGCGGGGTATCGCGACACACTTAACCCAGATATTTTTCAAAGTTTCATTATGAATCACTAAGTTTGAAACATCGAGTCATTTGGTATACATAGAAATAAGAACCTTCCTTACCTAGGTTGGAAAAGCCAGTCTTTTTCGTTTTCAATGTACTTCCCAAGGAGCAAACATATGATATTTGGTATACATAGAAATGAGAACCTTCCTCCTAGGTTGGAAATGTACTTCCCAAGGAGCAACATCGCATGGTATATGTTAGAAGGATCACATAGGAAATATGAGATAGACTAGGATTTGGTCCTGTCTTGTCTTATACTCGAAGTAGATCATGGTACTCCTATATAGATGCCAGGCTCAGCCTAATCGATCCAACCCTAGCCGCCGCCCGACGCTTCCGCCCTGCGCGCCGTCCCCGGGGCTGTTGGCCTTCATGACCGCCGCCGGGGGCCGTGCCGCCCGTACCTAGGTTCGTTCGCCGGTCGTGTTGACCGGCTGCCCTAGAGAGTCTTTTTCCCGAGCCCTCGCTCCGGTTTTCTCTCTCGTCGGTCGTCTCAATCGGCGTTTTCTTTTAGGTTCTCCGATCTAAGATCAGTTTGCGTCGCCCACCGCCCGTCGACCTTCACGCGTCTCTACTCCGAGTACGACGTCGACTACACCAACCTCTGCTTCGATTGTGCGACTTGGCGTGGTACGCGGCGTCCGAGGGACGCCCATCATCCGTCGTTCCACCTGTCGTTCTCCGTTGGTCCGTCATCGCCTGTTGCACCGATCTGATCGTGGCCTCCACCAACTCTCGCCTCCACTCCACACACGATCTGACACGGCGGCCCAGGATTCACGCATGCTCACGGTGTACAACATTGGCCAGCCGTCGGCGTGGCACGAGGCCAACCCACGTTGTCACGCGCCCTTCTCGGGCGTGGTTGGCTTGGTGCGGCCAGCTGTTCGTGTTGACTCACTTGGCCACACGTCCATGCATGCCTTAAGTGTAGCTGCAATATGTGGCTACTCGCGCCTACTATTTCCACCAAGTTGCATGCAGCCATGTCCATCTGACGCACACCGTGCAGACACTTCAACTTCGCGGGTGAGGGAGTCCTGGATTAAGGGGTCCTCGGACAGCCGGACTATATACATGGGCCGGACTGTTGGGCTATGAAGATACAAGATAGAAGACTTCTTACCGTGTCCGGATGAGATTCTCCTTGGCGTGGAAGGCAAGCTTGGCGATTCAGATATGTAGATTCCTTTCTCTGTAACCGACTTTGTGCAACCCTAGCCTCCTCCGGTGTCTATATAAACTGGAGGGTTTAGTTAATAGGGGACAATCATAATCATACAGGCTAGACTTCTAGGGTTTAGCCATATCGATCTCGAGGTAGATCAACTCTTGTAATACTCATATTCATCAAGGTCAATCAAGCAGGAAGTAGGGTATTACCTCCATAGAGAGGGCCCGAACCTGGGTAAACATCGTGTCCCCCGTCTCCTGTTACCATCGACCTTAGGCGCACAGTTCGGGACCCCCTACCCGAGATCCGACAGTTTTGACACCGACATTGGTGCTTTCATTAAGAGTTTTGCTGTGACGTCGAAGACAGGATTGATGGCTCGCCTTGTTATCAAGGACAACATCACCTCTGGAGGAGCCCTGGCCTCAGGCCAAACCCTCCGGTTGGGCGGCTTCATTATGACCGCTCGTTCGGCCATCGGGCCGACGATGACTTCTCGGGTCATCGAAAATCGCCTCCGTGTCAACTCCGAATACTCCAAACAGATGGGTCCGACGGAGTTGTCGTCTTTAAACGAACTTCTGGATCGCATTGCCGCCTTGGAGGTCGCTTCAGACTACGATCAGATTGGGCTTAAACCCGATCAGAGAGAAATTGAATCTCCACCGATCACCCATCAGATAGCGGTAGTGGAGGAGCAACACAACAACTCTTCCTATATATTGAGGACGAACTATGTTCGGATATCCGAGCTCACAGAGCCGGACACCCGCCCTCGGGAAGACGTGCCTCATACTCTGAACCTAGAGTCGAACTGTGGGCTTGAAAAATTGGTTCATATCCCGAAGCCCGAACTGTTAAGCTCGGAAGTTTATCAAACTCCGGATCCCAGATTGGGTTAGGGTTCGGACTTAAATCCGCCCACGCACCCAGATACACGTGATCTTATCCACATCAGACAACAGTCCCAGGAAACGGTCCATCAATTTTGGGCCAGATTCCTCCTTGTTAAAGATAAGATCAAAGACTGCCGCGATGAATACGCAATCTCATTATTCTGCAAAAATTGCACGGATGAGGGAATCCTCAATGCAATCAACCGTCGTCACGTATCACACTTCACTGACTTGGCAACCATAGTACATAAGTACTGCGCAATGGTAAGCGCCTGGAAAGCTCAGGCAGCTTCTTGGGAGACACCAATTTCCACTCAACACCTCGTCCGGACAAAAAGGATGCACCCTCCTCGGTCGCCTGATCCAATGCTAAAGAAATCAAAGCCCATTACGGGGTGCGGAACCGTTCTGGAGGGATGGCTCGATAGGCCATGCAAAATAAACACAACACCAGATACCGTACCAACCCACAACCTTAGAGCATGTTGGATACTCCGGCAAGTGGCCAAGAGCGGCGATGATCTCCTCATCAAAAATACCACAGAGCAACATCACACGGAAGACAACGACCCTACAGTATTAACAGTCTTCGAGACTTTTGCCTCAAACAATAGGCGTAAAAGGGCACTCCACGGCATCACTGAAGTCTGCCAAGTCGCAGCAATAAACCCCTGGAATGACTCGACCATAACTTTCAATGCCAGTAACGAACCTAAATTCAGAACAGTCCGGGCACCAGCCGCACTGGTCCTTAGTCCGATCGTGGACGGCTTTAGGCTTACCAAAGTACTCATGGACGGCGGCAGTGTACTAAATCTTATTTACGAGGAAACTCTCAACAAAATGGAGATAGACATGAGCCGCATTGAGCAAAGCAGCACGATCTTCCAAGGAATTATTCCCAGTCGGGAGGCACGATGCGCAGGAAAAATCACACTCGATGTGGTATTCGGCACACCGGAGAATTACCGGTCCGAAGAGATAACCTTTCAAGTGGCCCCATTCAACAGTGGATATCACGCCTTATTAGAGCAGGATGCATTTGCATGCTTCCAAGCTATACCCCATTACGGGTACATGAAGCTCAAGATGCCCGGGCCCAACGGTATTATCACTCTTGCCAGTGATCCAGACATAGCACTCCGCGCCGAAAACAGAACCGCGACCTTGGCCCTCGAGGCAATGTCTGAAGCCCTCACGGCCGAGGAACTCACCACATTGCGCTCCACGGTGGATAGGGACGACGTGATCCTGGACAAGCGACCCAAATCCACCTCCTTTCAACCAGCAGATGAAATAGTCAAATTCCAAGTCCACCCGACGGACCCCAAGAAGACCGTGACCATCGGGGCACAGCTGGACCCATCGGTTAACGCCGCACTACGAGTGTTCCTATGTGAAAACTGGGTCATATTCGCCTGGCACCCTTCTGACATGCCAGGGATCCCACGCAGGCTGGCCGAACACAGCCTCAATATATTGAAGGGATATAAACCAGTCAAGCAAACACCACGGCACTTTTCAGAACCCAAACGACAAGCTATGGGGGAGGAGCTAGCCAAGTTACTCGAAGCCGGATTCATTAGAGAAATAAAACACCCGAATTGGCTAGCAAACCTGGTGATAGTGCCAAAGAAGGATAAAACCTGGCGCCTATGTGTCGATTTCAAAGACCTCAACAAGGCCTGCCCTAAAGACCCCTCCCCCTCCCTCGCATCGATTAGATTATCGATGCTACCGCAGGACACGACTCACTGTGTTTCCTTGACGCATACTCTGGATACCATCAAATCAAGATGAAGGAGTCCGATCAAGCCGGAACGACATTTATCACCCCATACAGGCCTTTCTGCTTCAGCACTATGCCCTTCGGGCTCAAAAACGTCGGCGCTACCTACCAACGCATGATTCAAACATGCCTGGAGAAACAAATCGGCAAGACAGTTGAAGCATATGTGGATGACGTAGTCATCAAAACTAGACACGTCGAGTCACTAATAGACGATCCGCGTCTCACATTAGACAACCTCCGCACATATGACATCAAGCTCAATCCAGAAAAGTGCATTTTCGTTGTTCCCGCTAGAAAACTCCTGGGCTTCATCGTTTCCAATAGAGGAATTGAGGCAAACCCAGCTAAAATATGATCTTTGTCACAGTTGGCCATGCCAACAGACCTCAAACAAGTCCAAAAATTATCCGGATGTGTGGCAGCTTTAAGCCACTTTATCTCCAGACTAGGAGAAAAGGCGTTGCCACTCTATCGCCTTCTCTGACGTACCGATCACTTCGAATGGACAGACACGGCAATGGCCAGACTAGAAGAAATAAAGGCCCTTCTAGCAAGCAACCCAATCTTGGCCGCGCCAAACATCGACGAACCCATGTTATTATACATATCGGCCACACACCAAGTCGTAAGCGCGGTGCTCGTTGATAACCCACAAGTATAGGGGATCGCAACAGTTTTTGAGGGTAGAGTATTCAACCCAAATTTATTGATTCGACACAAGGGGAGCCAAAGAATATTCTCAAGTATTAGCAGTTGAGTTATCAATTCAACCACGCCTGGATAACTTAATATCTGCAGCAAAGTATTTAGTAGCAAAGTAATATGGAAGTAACGGTAACAGTGGCAAAAGTAGCAGTAGCAGTTTTGTAGTAATTGTAACAGTGGCAATGGTAAAGTAACTAAGCAAAGAGCAATATGTGAAAAGCTCGTAGGCATGGGATCAGTGATGGATAATTATGTCAGATGCGATTCCTCATGCAACAGTTATAACATAGGGTGACACAGAACTAGCTCCAGTTCATCAATGTAATGTAGGTACGTATTCTGAATATAGTCATACGTGCTTATGGAAAAGAACTTGCATGACATCTTTTGTCCTACCCTCCCGTGGCAGCGGGGTCCTATTAGAAACTAAGGGATATTAAGGCCTCCTTTTAATAGAGTACCGGACCAAAGCATTAACACTTAGTGAATACATGAACTCCTCAAACTACGGTCATCACCGGTAAGTATCCCGATTATTGTCACTTCGGGGTTAACGGATCATAACACATAATAGGTAACTATAAACTTGCAAGATAGGATCAAGAACTCACATATATTCATGAAAACATAATAGGTTCAGATCTGAAATCATGGCACTTGGGCCCTAGTGACAAGCATTAAGCATAGCAAAGTGATGTCTACTATGCAACCTTCTTCTTGTAGACGTTGTTGGGCCTCCAAGTGCAGAGGTTTGTAGGACAGTAGCAAATTTCCCTCAAGTGGATGACCTAAGGTTTATCAATCCGTGGGAGGCGCAGGTTGAAGATGGTCTCTCTCAAACAACCCTGCAACCAAATAACAAAGAGTCTCTTGTGTCCCCAACACACCCAATACAATGGTAAATTGTATAGGTGCACTAGTTCGGCGAAGAGATGGGGATACAAGTGCAATATGGATGGTAGATATAGGTTTTTGTAATCTGAAATTATAAAAACAGCAAGGTAACTAATGATAAAAGTGAGCGAAAACGGTAGTGCAATGCTTCGAAACAAGGCCTAGGGTTCATACTTTCACTAGTGCAAGTTCTCTCAACAATAATAACATAACTGGATCATATAACTATCCCACAACATGCAACAAAGAGTCACTCCAAAGTCACTAATAGCGGAGAACAAACGAAGAGATTATTGCAGGGTACGAAACCACCTCAAAGTTATCCTTTCTGATCGATCTATTCAAGAGTCCTTAGTAAAATAACACGAAGCTATTCTTTCCGTTCGATCTATCATAGAGTTCGTACTAGAATAACACCTTAAGATACAAATCAACAAAACCCCTAATGTCACCTAATACTCCAATGTCACCTCAAGTATCCGTGGTCATGATTATATGATATGCATCACACAATCTTAGATTCATCTATTCAACCAACACAAAGAACTTCAAAGAGTGCCCCAAAGTTTCTACCGGAGAGTCAAGACGAAAATGTGTGCCAACCCCTATGCATAAGTTCACGAGGTCATGGAACTCGCAAGTTGATCACCAAAACATATATCAGGTGAATCAATAGAATACCCCATTGTCACCACGGGTATCCCACGCAAGACATACATCAAGTGTTCTCAAATCCTTAAAGACTCAATCCGATAAGATAACTTCAAAGGGAAAACTCAATCCATTACAAGAGAGTAGAGGGGGAGAAACATCATAAGATCCAACTACAATAGCAAAGCTCGTGGTACATCAAGAGCGTACCATCTCAAGAACACGAGAGAGAGAGAGAGATCAAATACATAGCTACTGGTACATACCCTCAGCCCCGAGGGTGAACTACTCCCTCCTCGTCATGGAGAGCGCCGGGATGATGAAGATGGCCACCGGTGTGGGATCCCCCCTCCGACAGGGTGCCGGAACAGGGTCCTGATTGGTTTTTGGTGGCTACAGAGGCTTGCGGCGGCGGAACTCCCGATCTATTGTGCTCCCGGATGTTTTTGGGGTATATGGATATATATAGGCAAAAGAAGTCGGTCAGGGGAGCCAGAAGGGGCCCACGAGGGTGGGGGGCACGCCCAGGGGGGTAGGGCATGCCCTGGACCCTCGTGGCCACGTCGTTGCTTCCCTGACGTCCACTCCAAGTCTCCTGGATTGTGTTTATTCCAAAAATAACTCTCCCGAAGGTTTCATTCCATTTGGACTCCGTTTGATATTCCTTTTCTGCGAAACACTGAAATAGGCAAAAAAACAGCAATTTGGGCTGGGACTCCGGTTAATAAGTTAGTCCCAAAAATAATATAAAAGTGTATAATAAAGCCCATTAAACATCCAAAACAGATAATATAATAGCATGGAACAATAAAAAATTATAGATACGTTGGAGACGTATCAAGCATCCCCAAGCGTAATTCATGCTCGTCCTCGAGTAGGTAAATGATAAAAACAGAATTTTTGAGTGGAATGCTATCTAACATATTTATCAATGTAATCTTCGCTATTGTGGAAAGAATATTCAAATCCAAAAGATTCAAGATAAAAGTTTAATATTGACATAAAAATAGTAATACTTCAAGCATGCTAACCAAGCAGTTTATGTCTTATCAAAATAACATAGCCAAAGAAAGCTTATCCCTACAAAATCATATTGTTTGGCCATGCTTCATTTTCGTCACACAAAATGCTCCCATCATGCACAACCCCGGTTTCAGCCAAGCAATCGGTTCATACTTTTTAACGCGCTTCAGCCTTTTCAACCCTCATGCAATACATGAGCGTAAGCCATGGACATAACACTATGGGTGGAGTAGAGTATGATGATAGGGATTATGTGAGAAGACAAAAAAAAGAGAAAGTCTCACATTGACGCGGCTAATCAATGGGCTATGGAGATGCCCATCAATTGATGTCAATGCGAGGAGTAGGGATTGCCATGCAACGGATGCACTAGAGCTATAAATGTATGAAAGCTCATCAAAAGAAACTAAGTGGGTGTGCATCCAACTTGCCTGCTCATGACGGGCCTTTTAAGGAAGCCCATCATTGGAATATACAAGCCAAGTTCTATAATGAAAAATTCCCACTAGTATATGAAGGTGACAACATAGGAGACTCTCTATCATGAAGACCATGGTGCTATTTTGAGGCACAAGTGTGGAAAGAGGATAGTAGCATTGTCCCTTCTCTCTTTTTCTCTCATTTTTTTCTCTCTTTTTCTTTTTTGGTGGGCTTCTTTGGCCTCTTTTATTTATTTATTTGGGCTTATTTGGCCTCTTTTATTTTTCATAAAGTCCAGAGTCTCATCCTGACTTGTGGGGGAATCATAGTCTCCATCATCCTTTCCTCATATGGGACAATGCTCTAATAATGGAAATCATCACACTTGTATTTATTTACAACTCAAGAATTACAACTCAATACTTAGGACAAAATGTGACTCTATGTGAATGCCTCCGGCGGTGTATCGGGATATGCAATGAATCAAGAGTGACATGTATGAAAGAATTATAAAGGTGGCTTTGCCACAAATACGATGTCAACTACATGATGATGCAAAAGCAATATGACAATGATGGAGCATGTCGGTAATAAACGGAATGGTGGAAAGTTGCATGGCAATATATCTCGGAATGGCTATGGAAATGCCATAATAGGTTGGTATGGTGGCTGTTTTGAGGAAGATATAAGGAGGTTTATGTGTGATAGAGCCTATCGTATCACGGGTTTTGGATGCACCGGCGAAGTTCACACCAACTCTTAAGGTGAGAAAGGGCATCACGGTACCGTAGAGGCTAGCAATGATGGAAGGGTAAGAGTGTGTATAATCCATGGACTCACATTAGTCATAAAGAACTCATATACTTATTACAAAAGTTTATTAGCCCTCGAAGCAAAGTACTACTATGCATGCTCCTAGGGGAAGGGTTGGTAGGAGTTAACCATCGCGCGATCCCGACCTCCACTCATAAGGAAGGCAATCAAAGAACACCCCATGCTTCAAATTTGTCACACAACGTTCACCATACGTGCATGCTACAGGACTTGCCAACTTTAACGCAAGTATTTCTCAATTTCATAATTACCCAACTAGCATGACTCTAACATTACCACCTTTATATCTCAGAACAATCATAAAGAATCAAACTTCTCATAGTACTCAATGCACTTTATATGATAGTTTTTATTATACCCAACTTGGATGCCCATCATATTAGGACTAGTTTTATAGCCAAAGCAAATTACCATGCTGTTCTAAAAGACTCTCAAAATAATATAAGTGAAGCATGAGAGTTCATCTATTTCTTCAAAATAAAATCACCACCTTGCTCTAAAAAGATAGGGTTAATTATCCTTTTGCCCTCAGTGGTGTCCATCTGCTCAGTTTTGCCCTCAGATGCGAATTGTGCTCAGTTTTGCCCCTAGTCCGTGCACACCGACTCGTTCCGTGAACTCTGCCGTCTCCGTCAGGTCAAACTTTTGACTCGGCCCTTACAGGTGGGACCAGGCAGCAGACGGCTAATTTTATTCAGACTGTTGCATGCATGGCTTGTGGGACCCAGCAGAGAGCCGTTGAGCAGAGAGCCGTTGCGGGTGTGCTATATAAGCGGGCGATAGCGGCGGTGACCACGGCGACAGAGAGCACGGCGGTGACCACAGCGAGAGAGAGAGGGTACGGCGGTGGGAAGCTAGCTGTGGAGGGCGCGACGGTGGGAAGCTAGCTATGGAGGGCGCGGCGGTGGGAAGCTAGCTGTGGAGGGCGCGACGGCGTTGAGATCCCCTTCGGCTCCGAGCTCCATGTCTTCCTCAAGCTCCCGCACCACCTCGCGGATGCAGGGCCGGGCGCGTGTGGACATGCTTGTCTTCATCTGTCCGCGGTGCCGGGCGGGCGTTGATCGGAGGGTTTCTCACACATCGAGGAACCAGAATCCTCCGTTCTACGTGTGCAGCGAGAATGGGGTAAGAATCGGGTCAATCGCACCATTTTCGTGGTCGGGATCTTTGAGCAATGGGTTGATCTGTTTCGTGTTCATGCAGGTGACATGCTTCTTTCTTTGGGTCGATGCTCTGGCCAAGACTATGATAAATGAACTGCAAGAAGAGCATGAAGAATGGTTGCGCATGCTGCCACGAACCGCAGTGGCCACAACACAAGCTCCGGAAGAAGAGATGGAGGGCAAAGCACACACAGACAGAGAGCTAGCTGTTGAGCTTAGGATGTTGAAGAAGAAGGTTAGGAAGCTTGAAGATCAAGCACTACCAATACCCATTTGCAAATACTTTTGGGCATTTGTAGGTATGGTAATCGCACTGGTTGTAATGTTGAAAATGTATGGAAAGGCATGAATTATGGAGGAATTTGTAATCTTGAAATGGTATGAGAAATTCACCTAGTTTAAATGTTGGTCAAAGTTGTTTAAATGTTGAAAAGAAAAGAGAAGAAGTGACCAACATTTAAATATGTTGAAAAAAAGGAGAAGAAATGAGGAATTCAGAAACTTTTGATCAATGAAATGCAGCTCTCTGCTCTGCCTTTCTGTCAGAAAAAAGGTTGCTCTTGGGCCAAATTCAGAGCGTAGATCCAAGTGCAGGCTAGACTAATGGGCCAACTGCATCCAATTAGGCCCATTCGGGGGTTTGCTTGCATGTTTTTCTATTTTCTGTTCTGATTTAATTTAGGCAGTAAATCATAATGCTGAAACTTTTTGTGGAAGCTAATTAAATTATTCTAGAGCCAAACAATTAAGGTTAGAATTTTTTTGGAGCTGTTAAATATTTAATAGCAATTTAATTAATCCAATTCAAATACACCGTGATTTAAATCAAAGACCAAAATGTCATGGAAAATGTGCCTCAGCTCTGGTAGAGGTTTACACCTGGTGCCAAAATGAATGAACATTTTTTAAGGGCATTACATTGAGAAAAAAATAATTTGTCTAAAAAAATGAAGGGTGGAAAATGCACAAAAAATTGGTGCGGCTAGGGACTCGAACCCAGGACCGCGTGGGTTTGTGGTGTTTAGGGCTGCGCTGTTAACTACTAGGACAGATGGCAAGACTTTGACATGGGTAGGGAAGGAAGGTATACATAGTGAGACTGTGAAATTTGTCAAAAACAATAGTGAGACCGTGAATGTTTGCACACGCGTGAGAGTGGTTTTCCTTTGTTTTGCACTGAAATTTTGGTGGGTTGGAAAGTTGAACGTATGTTTGCACTGCCACATGATTTTGGTTAGAGTGGCACTTGGTTTAGGGTTAGAGTGGCACTTGGTTTAGGATTTAAAGGGAATAAATTTGCATGTTAGTTCATGACTTTTTTTGAATGAAACAGAGGGCTTCACCCCTCCGATTTTCAGTAATGAAAACCACAAGTTCTCGAACTTCATGACTTGGTTTAGGGAAGAAATGATATGTTTGGGCACGTACATTTCTTAACACACATAATAAACCCTAATAACTTAGATAAGATGCAACACACTATACCATTACAATAATAAGTTCACGGAGAGTTCACGCACACATGACGAAACATGACACGACACGACACGACAAAGAAAAGCAACAAAATAAAAAATGAAACATGACAAGCTTGACTCCGGGCTTGAACATCTTCATCTTGACCTCCTTCTTCCACTTTGGCCGCGCGCGCCCTTCAACACCGTCTTCATCTTCACACCTCCTCCTCCTCGCCGTAGGGAAGGGAGTGCATTGATACGTCTCCAACGCATCTAATTTTCCAAACACTTTTGCCCTTGTTTTGGTCTCTAACTTGCATGATTTGAATGAAACTAACCCGGACTGACGCTGTTTTTAGCAGAACTGCAATGGTGTTGTTTATTGTGAAGAAAACATAAGTTCTCGGAATGACATGAAAATCCACGAAGATAACTTTTGTAAAATATAAAAATACTGGCGAAAGAATCAAGGCCAGGGGGCCCACACCCTGTCCACGAGGGTGGGGGTGCGCCCTCTCCTCCTGGGTGCGCCCCCTGTCTCGTGGGCCCCCTGATGCTCCACCGACCTCAACTCCAACTCCATATATTCCGTTTCGCGGAGAAAAAAATCAGAGAGAAAGTTTCATTGCGTTTTACGACACGGAGCCGCCGCCAAGCCCTAATCTCTCTCCGGAGGGCTGATCTGGAGTCCATTCGGGGCTCCCGAGAGGGGGATTCGTCGCCGTCGTCATCATCAACCATCCTCCATCACCAATTTCATGATGCTCACTGCCGTGCGTGAGTAATTCCATCGTAGGCTTGCTGGACGGTGATGGGTTGGATGAGATTTACCATGTAATCAAGTTAGTTTTGTTAGGGTTTGATCCCTAGTATCCACTATGTTCTGAGATTGATGTTGCTATGACTTTGCTATGCTTAATGCTTGTCACTAGGGCCCGAGTGCCATGATTTCAGATCTGAACCTATTATGTTTTCATGAATATATGTGAGTTCTTGATCCTATCTTGCAAGTCTATAGTCACCTATTATGTGTTATGATCCGACAACCCCGAAGTGACAATAATCGGGATACTTCTCGATGATGACCGTAGTTTGAGGAGTTCATGTATTCACTATGTGTTAATGCTTTGTTCCGGTACTCTGTTAAAAGGAGGCCTTAATATCCCTTAGTTTCCACTAGGACCTCGCTGCCACGGGAGGGTAGGACAAAAGATGTCATGCAAGTTCTTTTCCATAAGCACGTATGACTATATTCGGAATACATGCCTACATTACATTGATGAACTGGAGCTAGTTCTGTGTCACCCTATGTTATAGCTATTACATGAGGAATCACATCCGACATAATTATCCATCACTGATCCAATGCCTATGAGCTTTTCACATATTGTGCTTCGCTTATTTACTTTTCCGTTGCTACTGTTACAATTACTACAATACTATTATCTTTACTTTTGCCACTGTTACCATTACTATCATACTACTTTGCTACTAAATACTTTGCTGCAGATACTAAGTTATCCATGTGTGGTTGAGTTGACAACTCAACTGCTAATACTTAAGGATATTCTTTGGTCCCCTTGTGTCGAATTAATAAATTTGGGTTGAATACTCTACCCTCGAAAACTGTTGCGATCCCCTACACTTGTGGGTTATCAAGACTAATTTCTGGCGCCGTTGCCGAGGAGAATAGCTCTATTCTTTGAGTCACTTGGGATTTATATCTGCTGATCACTATGAGGAACTTGAAAGACGAAAGAACTATGATTTTGCCCTCAACTACGAGGGGAGGTAAGGAACTGCCATCTAGCTCTGCACTAGATTCTCCTTCTGTTATGAGTAAGCTTGCGACACCTAAACCTGCTACTGCTTTGAATTCTGATATGTCGCATGTTATTGATGATGCCACTTCTGCTATGCATGCTACTTATGATGAAACTACTTCTGTGCGTGATACTACGTTGCCATTAGGTGAATTTCTTGATGAAGAACTTGCTAGGGTTAGAGAGAATGAAATTATTGAAGATGCTATTATTGATGATAGTGATGATGAAAGTTGTAACGCCCCGGATTCGTTGCGCCAGGTGTCCGCCAGTTATTCGTCGTTGTTGCCATGTCATTTGCTTGCGTGTTGCACTTTGCCATGTCATCATATGCATTTTATCATGTCATCATGTGCATTTCATTTTGCATACGTGTTCGTCTCATGCATCTGAGCCTTTTTCCCATTGTCCGTTTTGCAATCCGGCGCTTCTACGTCATCCGGCGTTCCCCTGTTTGCCTCTTCTCTTGTGCGGGTGTTAAACTTTCTCGGAATGACCCGAGGCTTGTCAAGTGGCCTTGGTATAGCATCGGTAGACCGCCTGTCAAGTTTCGTGCCATTTGGAGGTCGTTTGGTACTCCAACGGTTAACCGGGTAACCGTAAAGCCCTCTTTGTGTTGCAGCCCAACACCCCTTCCAAAGTGGCCCAAAACCCACCTAACTCCCCTCCATGCTCTCGGTCGTTCGATCACGATCGCGTGGCCGAAAACCGCTCCACATTTGGACTCTCCTAGCTCCCTCTACCTATAAAATCATCTTCCCCTCTCCATTTTCGGATCATTTTCCCCCCGAAACCCTAGCCCCGCTCCTCTCCGCCGCCGGACATGTCCGCATCGCGCCAGACATGTCCGCGCCGCCCGCCGCAGCGAATCGGACGCCGCCACCTGTCGCGCCGCCGCTCCCGCGCGTCGGCCCGCCGGGGCCCAGGCGGGGCCCTGCCGGCCCGCGCATCGCCGCCGCCGCCGCCCTGCGGGTGCCCGCGCCGCGCCCGCCGGTCCCCGCCGCCGGTGGCCTCGCCGTCGCCGCCCTCCGGCGCCGGCCGCCGCCCGCGCCCCGTGCCTCGCCGCTAGCGCCCGCCGCCGCGCCGTGCGTCGGACCCGCCGCCTCCTCCGGCGCCGGCCACCTCCTGCACCCCGAGCCGCCGCCGTCCCGAGCGCCGCCAGGGACCGCCGCCGCGATCCACCCCGCGGCCGCGTCTCCCAGCGCCGGCCCCGAGCCTCTTCTCCGGCCAGATCCGGCCATGGGTCGGCTGGATCCGCCCTTCCCCGGCGCCCCCGACCTCTCCCTCGACCTCCCCGGCGTCTTCCTCGTCCAGCTCCGGCGACCCCACTCCGGCGAGCCTCGGTTCCCGTGCCGGTTGACTTTCCCGCGAGGTCTATTTCTCACTAAGTCCCTGGAATCTTGCATAAACATGCCATGTTCATCATGCCGTATCTCTGCATCCGTAGCTCCGTTTCGTGCGTATAATATGTCAAATTGTTCGTCTCGACGAGTACTTCATTTCATTCCATTGCATCATATTCATTTGAGGTCATCTTGATGCCAGAAATGCTGTTAGAAGAGTGCATGTTGATGTTAATCTGCTGAAACTGTTATAACTTGCTCATTTGTCATTTTTGCCATGATTGATGTGTGCATCCTATGAGGTTGATGTCTTCATGTGTTTTGATCTATGCCATGCCATCTTTCCAGGGGTGTATGCCATGTATTTTTGTGATCAATGTGGTGACTAGCACAAGCATGCAAACTAGGCTTCGTGATATTGCTGATTTTAGTCCCTGTTCTGCTGTTATTTTGATGCCATGTAAACTTGATGCTACAGAGAGATCCATGCATATTTAGAGATACTTCAGTAAGGGGGTTTTGAACATATGGTTATTGTCTATCCATTCATGCCCTTGTTTGCAATTATGGAGTAGTCTAGAATATCATTTTGGTGCTCTACTTTTGCTTCAAATTGTTTCCTGGCAGATTGTTTACATGTTATTCAATTTGGCCAAGGTTGCTATAGTTGATCCTTGCATGCTATGGACTTGTTCTTGACTTGGTTTGTTTCACAAACATGCCTTCTTGATGATGCTACGCTTATCTTGTCATGCAATGACTTGTGGTGAGTGAATCGAGCTTGTTAAGTAGTGTACTTGCTGTTGCTGTTTTGCTAGGCAGATTCTGTTATATTTTGTTGCTATGTAAATATGTTTCTACTAATCATTCTATGCATAATATGGAGATGTTCTATAAACATGTTTTGATCTACATGTCATGCTCTATCCATACATGTCCCTGGTTGCATTTATAGCTTGCTGTAGATTGTTCATATCTTGCTCCAAAGTTGCTTGATAATGTTGCTATCAGCCTGTTAACATTAAGTTCACTAGTTCCCATGTGTTTTGCTAATGTTCCATGCATCCTATGACCTTGCTCATGCCATGCTTAGCTTCATAAATATGTCTTCTTACTGTTGGTTGCCTTGCCATGCCATGTATTGCTCTGTGGTGAGTGGTTCAAGCTCACGAACATGCCTACTTATTGTTGTTCCTGCCATGTATGAATCTGTAATATAACTTGCCATGTTTACATGGGTGCCATCTTATCTTCTGATCCTTTATGGCTCATGGTCAGTAAGGGACTTTTGATCTATGCTTTTAGTAGATTCATGTCATGTCTTTGTTTGCGATGATATGTTCCGGTAACATGTTGTTTGATAGCTCTAAACATTGCAACCTGATGTTATTTCTGCCAAGCCTGAAACTGTTATTATTTGCAATCTTACCATGTCCTTTTGAGCATGTTCTAGTGGTTTCTGGAGATAGCTCAGTGTTCATGTTTTGTTATGCTTTACCTGTACTTCATGCTCATGCCTTTTGTTATTATGTTGGGATGCTGTAGCATGTTGTTTTGATGCTTGTAAGATGCCTAGTTGCTGTTATGGACAGATTGTTGCTATGACTTGTATAGAGTGTGTGTGTTGCACCGATGCTCCGTTTTGAGTGTGCTCTATATGAAACTTGCTTGATTTTGCATGTTGTTTCATATTATCATGTTGCATCCTTGTTTTGAGGTGTTTGCTTGATGTTTGGATGCATTTTGCATCAATGCCATGCTTAACTTGTTTTGTTCATATCTTCTAGGCCGTAGCTCCGAATCTAATGAACTTTATATGTAACTTGACTAGAATCTCATGTAGATCATCTTGGTGCATCTTAACTTGCTGTTTAACAACTTGAACATAAGGTTTATTCAGTTCTGGACCAATTTCGAAATTTGCATATGAGGACTTACCGGATTTGTTATATGTTGTTCCCGGCCTCATTTAAACTTGCCTTGATGTGTTGTTCTTGTTGGCATCATCTCTTGCCATGAGTAGCTTCATGTAGTCTTGTCTTGCATCACGCTTGTTGTGCATCATGCCTTGTTCATGTGTGGTGTGTTTACCTATGTTGTGTGCTTCTTCTTGTTAGTTCCTGTTTCGTTGCGATCGTGAGGATTCGTTCGTCTACGATTGGTTCGGCTTCATCCGTCGTCTTCTTCATGGACTCATTCTTCTTCCTTGCGGGATTTCAGGCAAGATGACCGCTACCCTGGATCTCACTACTATCATTGCTATGCTAGTTGCTTCGTTCTATCGCTTTGCTGCATTACCTATCATTTGCTCTTCAAGCCATCCCATATTGCCATGAACCTCTAACCTTTGACACCTTTCCTATGCAAACCGTTGTTTGGCTATGTTACCGCTTTTGCTCAGCCCCTCTTATAGCGTTGCTAGTTGCAGGTGAAGTTGAAGATTTCTCCATGGTGGACAGGGTTATGTTGGGATATCACAATATCTCTTATATTATTAATGCATCTATATACTTGGTAAAGGGTGGAAGGCTCGGCCTTATGCCTGGTGTTTTGTTCCACTCTTGCCGCCCTAGTTTCTTTCATACCGGTGTTATGTTCCCGGATTTTGCGTTCCTAACACGGTCGGGTGATTTATGGGACCCCCCTGACAGTTCGCTTTGAATAAAACTTGTCCAACAAGGCCCAACCTTGGTTTTACCATTTGCCTCACCACCACCTACTTTTTCCCTTGGGAGTCGCTCTCTCGAGGGTCATCTTTATTTTAGCCCCCTGGGCCAGTGCTTGTCTAAGTGCTGGTCCGAACCGAGTAGACTGCGAGGCCCCCTCGGGGAAACTCGAGGTCTGGTTTTACTCGTAGGATGTCTCATCCGGTGTTGTCCTGAGAACGAGATATGTGCAGCTCCTATCGGGATTGTCGGTGCATCGGGTGGCTTTGCTGGTCTTGTTTTACCATTGTCGAAATGTCTTGTAAACCGGGATTCCGAGACTGATCGGGTCTTCCTGGGAGAAGGTCTATTCCTTCGTTGATCGCGAGAGCTTGTCATGGGCTAAGTTGGGACACCCCTGCAGGGTATAAACTTTCGAGAGCCGTGCCCGCGGTTATGTGGCAGATGGGAATTTGTTAATGTCCGGTTGTAGATAACTTGACACCAGATCCGAATTAAAATGCATCAACCGCGTGTGTAGCTGTGATGGTCTCTTCTCGGCGGAGTCCGGGAAGTGAACACGGTTTCTGGGTTATGTTTGACGTAAGTAGGTGTTCAGGATCACCTCTTGATCATTGCTAGTTGACGACCGTTCCTTTGTTTCTCTTCTCGCTCTCATTTGCGTATGTTAGCCACCATATCATGCTTAGTCGCTGCTGCAACTTCACCACTTTACCCCTTCCTTTCCCATTAAGCTTTGCTAGTCTTGATACCCATGGTAATGGGATTGCTGAGTCCTCGTGGCTCACATATTACTACAACAACAGTTGCAGGTACAGGTTTACGCGATGATCTTGACGCGAGAGCGATGTTTGCTTGTTTGGAGTTCTTCTTCTGCTTCTTCTTCGATCAGGGGATAGGTTCCAGGTCGGCAACCTGGGCTAGCAGGGTGGATATTGTTTGAGTTTCTGTTTATGATTCATCCGTAATCGGATGTTGTTCTTGTATGTTGTATTCATGTGACATTGTATGTATCGGATGTATCCCCACTATTATGTAATGTTGATGTAATGATATCCACCTTGCAAAAGCGTCTTCAAGATGCGCTTCTATCCTTGGTGGGACCTTCGAGTTCCTTTAGGATAGGGTCACATCTTGGGCGTGACAAAAGTTCCCCCTGATTATGAATTGCCAGTTGTTCCTGAGGGTTATGTTATGAATGAAGAAGCTACTAGAGCTATTTTTGCTTGCAAAGATAGATATGATCTTAAGAAGTTATTAGCTAAATGGAAGTAGCAATCTCTTAATGCTAGAATGAAACCTGACCCCGCTTTTGCTACTTAACCTATCTATGTTACTGATAAGGATTGTGAATTCTCTGTTGATCCTGAGATAATTACTTTGGTTGAATCTAATCCTTTTTATGGCTATGAATCTGAAACTGTTGTGGCACATCTTACCAAGTTAAATGATATAGCCACCCTGTTTACTAATGATGAGAAGTCTCGCTATTATTATATCCTTAAGATATTTCCGTTCTCATTAAAGGGTGATGCTAAAACTTGGTTTAATTCCCTTGATCTTGGTTGTGTGTGTAGTCCCCAGGATATGGTTTATTACTTCTCTGCTAAATATTTCCCTGCTCATAAGAAACAAGCTGCCTTGCGGGAAATATATAATTTTGTGCAAATCAAAGAAGAGAGTCTCCCACAAGCTTGGGGGAGGCTTCTCCGATTACTTAATGCTTTGCCTGATCATCCTCTTAAGAAAAATGAAATACTTGATATCTTTTATAATGGACTAACCGATGCTGCCAAGGACTACTTAGATAGTTGTGCTGGTTGTGTTTTCAGGGAAAGAACAGTCGACCAAGCTGAACTACTATTGAATAATATGTTGACTAATGAAAATAATTGGACTCTTCCTGAGCCAATTCATGAGGCAATCCCTAAGCCAATTGAGCCAACTCCTGAGCCTATTCCTAAACCAACTCCGAAGAAGAGGGGTGTTCTATTTCTCAGTCCTGAAGATATGCAAGAGGCAAAGAAATCAATGAAAGAAAAAGGTATTAAAGCTGAAGATGTTAAGAATTTACCTCCTATTGAAGAAATACATGGTCTTAATATACCGCCTGTTAAAGAAACACGTTGTCTTGATAACCCGACACAGGTAGTAAAGGTAAATTCTCTCTATAGATATGACAAAGTTGAAATTCCTTCTACTAAATTTCATAGTCCATGCTTAGATGAATTTGATGACTTTATGGCTAGGCAAGAAAGTTTTAAAGCATATGTTGGTAGAGAATTAAAGAATAATGCTTTCGAGATAGGACGCTTGAGTAATTATATGGCTAGAGTTAAAGGTGAATTTAAACTCATTAGCAAATATGCTTCTATGGTTACCACTCAAGCTGAGCAAGTACTTAAAGCTCAAAGTGATTTGCTTGATGAATTAAATAATAAACATGACTTTGTTGTTAGAGTGGCTACTAGAACTGGTAGAATGACTCAGGAACCTTTGTATCCTGAAGCCCACCCTAAGAGAATCGAGCAGGATTCTCAGAGAAATAATTTAGAGGCACCTAGTTCTTCTCAAAAGAAGAAAAGGAAAGACGATAGGACTTCGCATGCTTCTAGTGAACGTATTGTAGACACACCTAAGAATCCCAATGATATTTCTATTTCTGATGCTGAAACACAATCAGGTGATGAACATGAACCTAGTGATAATGCTAATGATAATGTTCATGTTGATGCTCAACCTAGCAAAATAATGAGGTAGAGATTGAACCTGCTATTGATCTTGATAACACACAATCAAAGAATCAACGTTATGATAAGAGAGACTTTGTTGCTAGGAAGCACGATAAAGAAAGAGAACCATGGGTTCAGAAACTCATGCCCTTTCCTCCTAAACCATCCAAGACAAAGGATGATGAGGATTTTGAGCGCTTTGCTGAAATGATTAGACCTATCTTCTTACGTATGCGCTTAACTGATATGCTTAAATTAAATCCTTATGCTAAATATATGAAGGATATCATCACAAATAAAAGAAAGATACCGGAAGCTGAAATTTCCACCATGCTTGCTAATTACACTTTTAAGGGTGGAATACCAAAGAAACTTGGAGATCCAGGGGTACCAACTATAACATCCTCCATTAAAAGAAACTATGTTAAAACTGCCTTATGTGATCTTGAAGCCGGTGTTAGTGTTATGCCTCTCTCTTTATATCGTAGACTTGAATTGAGTAAGTTGACACCTACTGAAATATCTTTGCAAATGGTCGATAAATCAACCGCTATACCTGTCGGTATTTGTGAGGATGTGCCTGTGGTTGCAAATGTCACTATCTTAACTGTCGTGGAATAGTCACGTCAGATGTCCTCATGAAAGGACTTAGTTGTGGAGCCATCACAACTAGGAAGCTTGAAGGGGTTAAATCGGGATAAGGGACACGAGAGAGTTTATACTAGTTCGGCCCCTTACGGTGAAGGTAAGGCCTACGTCTAGTTGGATTGGTATTGATGTTTCGATAACTAGGGAGCGAGACACGCTAGGCCCGGTTCTCGATGAGTTGTTTCTTGCCCTAAGCCGCCAGTAGGTCGTCCCCTTATATACACGGGTTGACGCCTACCGGCTTACAGAGTCCCGGCCGGCTTATAAACAGAGTCCGGCTCGGTGACCAGTTAAATCTACCTTACGTTACAAGTCATGCCATCATGGCGGTTTACTACAATGGGCTTAAGCCGACCATGGGCCTTAAGCTCCTTATTGAACCGCCATCTTCATACTTGGTCTTGGACTTCCTCTGATGAGTACTCTTTGCGTAACCCGGCCCCTCCTGGGCGGCTTACACAAATAGTCATATCTTCTGGAGAACTTACTTTATCACCACTGTCTAGGTGTCCGATTTAAAATCCTTGAATGATTGTGGATCCTGATAGCGGCTTAAACTTTTACTGCATAGTCACCCTTATATCATTAGGCCCCTTGCTTAAGCCGCCATTTTGAATAAATTTGAATATTTCTCCTGGGTTAAATTTGAACCGAAACCTTTTACTTTGTCATAGGCCACTGCCGTTATGGCTCCTAAGGCGGCTAAGGCCCCTGTGACTTGCAACTGGGTTCCATCCACAGTCACCAAAAGCAAACTTGCCGAGTTTGTAGCGTCTGGCCATCTGCCAAAAAAGGAGGTCATGTCCTACTGTGCCCCTCACCCGTCTGAGGAGATACCTCAACCCAAAGATGGAGAGGTAGTAGTTTTCACGGACCATATGAACCGGGGATTTGCCCCGCCCGGCTCAAAATTCTTCAAGGAAGTTCTGGATTTCTTTGACCTGAGGCCTCAAGACATTGGACCCAATTCCGTGTCCAATCTGTGCAATTTCCAAGTTTTCTGCGAGGTTTACTTAGGAGAGGAACCAAGACTGCTGCTGTTCAGAGAGCTTTTTTACTTGAACCGGCAGAATGAACGCGCCAACGGGCCTAGTCTTGAGCTTGGCGGCATCTCAATCCAGCGGCGGAGAGACTGCCTTTTTCCTTACGCTGAGCTGCCGAGTCACCCCAAAGACTGGAACCAGACGTGGTTCTACTGCCAAGACACCTCTCCGGCTAACGAGAAGCCTCTGCCCGGCTTTCGCACCCTGTGTCTTGAGTCCAATCATCATCTGGCGGACAAGTTAACTGCTATTGAGCGCCTGCCTCTTAACCCCACCATCAGAAAGATCAAGGCCCTCTTAGGCAACGGGTTAGCTAGCATTGATTTGGTCCGGGTCTGGGTCACCTGGCGGATACTACCATTAAGCCGCCACTCCGGCTTAATGTGTACTTACACAGGCGAAAAGGACGACTCAATGCGTCATAGTCCTGAGGACTTACCAGACAATGTGGTAGATGCTACAGTCCAATCACTATTGAAGGAAGGCACTGTAACCAGTAATACTTTCAGTTTGCTTCCCTTCTGCAAGAAGAATCTGGCTCCTACAGTAAGTTACTAGCCTTCACAAATACTCTTTAATATGTTACCTTCTGGTACTTATGACTCTTTGTCTTTTCCCACAGGCCGATGATAACTTCTGGAAGGTCAAGTATGACCATGAGGCTGCAAAACTGGCCCGGGCGGCCAAGAAGACCAAAAGGAAAGCCGCCAAGACGGGCACCCCTAAAAAGAAGAAACCCAGCGCCTCTGAAATGCTTAAATTGGACGACTCTTCTTCAGACGAGGAAGAGGTAATCTTTTTGATTTTCTTTAACTCCTTCACCGTTGCCTTACTGACATTTGATCCTTTCAGGAGGATACTAGGAACAGTCAAGCAGCGGGCGAAGAGGTAACTATAATTTCCTCCGACTCAGAGCCTTTGCCAACACAAAGAATCCGAAGGGTGACCCGGAAAGTAAGGTTTTCACACCCTCTCGCTTACCAAGATCCTCAATTTCTTTTGAAGCAAGAGCAGCTTGAGAACCGGCGACAAACTCGGGCCAACGAGGAAACGGAGCTTTCCTCCGGCTTACCCGACGTAACCAGGAAGCGTCGGACCGAGGTTATCTCTGACTTACATTTTGCTTTACCCTTGATGGGTTTGATTCGCCAACCTCTCAATTCATCTGACTCCAACTATCAGGATACCTCTCCTTCTTCTGATGAGTCGATGCAATCGAACATGCCGGCTTTCAAAACGGCTCCCGGGTGATATAACCTTTCTTACTTTGAGTTTATCCATACTTATGCTTTGGTACTTATCCTTCCACTTTGATTGACAGCGGGCAAGTAAAGCCCAGCAAGAGAGCAAAGAAGGATAAGCCATCCCAAGACCCGGTGGTTACTGAACCGGTGCTTGACTCATCCGTTCTAGACAGCTCCACTCATCAGCCACCGCCTGAACTAGCTTCTGACATTCTGGAGCCATCTTCTGACCTGCCTACAGAGGACGTGATTCACAACTCGGATGCCCCGGATAGTCCTAGCCCAGCCAAGACAGTTGACCCGGAGGTTGAAATTGTAAAGAGCCAATACATTGAACCGGGCCGGCCTACTGCCCCTGCCCAATGCACCGCCAAGGAGGAGTTTGCCCAACGCCGGAAGTCCAAACAAGACCTTACTGACTATTCTCACCTAAGTATTGGTGATATAGTCTCAGGCTATCTGAACCAAGTACACAGTAGTCGTGACCTGGAAATTGACATGGTGAAGCAAATACAACATAAATCTGAGGTAAAATTCTAGCTTTTACTCTGAATCTTACTTACTGTACCAGCCCCCAAGTCTATTGCTTATGAATGAATATGCTGTAGACTTAATAATCTGCTTGCCATTAGTTTTGTCCGGCTTAAATTGAATATGTTTAACCCGGAGGTAGCATGAAACTTTGAACTTGGGTTACACATTAGGCCCCAAGTGTCAAGTACCTTTACTTGTAAAGTGCTTGAGACTTAATATGTGTGACTTGGTAAAATAGATTAAAAATTCTTTAAACATACATTAGCCCCCAAGTGCCAAGTATTTTTACTTGTAAAATGCTTGGGACTTAAATGTTATCTTACCAAGATTCTTACCATAACCTGATGTCAATGCAGGCCACCATAAGTCAATTCGAGGCGGAGATTGCTGATCTGAAGAGCCAGTTGAAAACCCAAGAACTCGAAGCTCAGAAAGCCAATTCCAAGTTTGAATTAAGTGTCTCTGAACAAGAGAAGCTGAAGAAAAACTTTGAATCGGAAAAGAAGGCTTGGGTTGATGAGAGAGCTTCACTGGTGACCCGGGCTGAAACAGCGGAGGCATCTCTTGCCGAGGCAACAAATGAACTGTCCGACTTAAAGCGGCACATATCCCAAATGGTCTCAGCTATCTTTGGTAAGCCGCCCGTAAATATTGTAATCTTTCAAGAGTTATCATAATAATTGCCTCCGGCTTACTTATTATATCGGTGAATGTGCAGGCCCCAGGAGTACCAATCTGAAGGAAAATATGCTGGTCAAGCTTAAAGCAGTGTATACCTTGGTGGAGCAGCTATACTCCGGGTCACAGCGTGCGTTGACCGCTGTGGCCTTATCAAATACCTCTCCCCGGCTTTTGCAAGATGTGTTGAGACATCTGTCGGTGCTACCTCAACGCATTCAAGACTTAAGGTGGGCATCCGCGAGAGCCGGAGCCGTGGCTGCGTTGAGTCGGGCAAAAGCATGGGTGCCAGAACTTGACCTTGCTGACCTCTCTCTTGGATATCCAAGTCTTAAGGAGGACGGGACTGCTTTTGGCGAACAAGACTTCACTGCTTGTGTTAAAGTCGTACGCCCCCTGGCGACTCTCATTGGAGAGGATACTGATCTCACCAAGTATTCACCGGGTTATCATAGAGAGAACCGGAGAATCCCAAATGTCCCATATGACCAAGTCAGCCTGATCCCTCCAACGCATAAGCATACCTTTGCCCCTGAAGTGGACCCGGCCAGTTTAATAGATGATGAAGCTGAATTTGAAGCTTTGAGCGGCATTGACTGGGCCTCGCCCACCTTCCAGGACAAAACAACCAAAGGAGAGGCGGGGAAGGATAATCCGGAGTCATCAAGCCAGCCGGAGGAATGAGCCGCCAGCCGGGTTATAACTTTGCAAAGAACAATGCTGCACTTATTAGACTCGGGGAGTCTTGTAATAGGATAGAGAAAACTCCTTAATGCCTGTCATGCCTTATGGTACTCATGGCTTTTGTTAAGCCGCCAGCATGAAATTTATCTTGTGTATGTTTAATCAAGTGTTTCCTTGATATTTTACCTTGCTCCGTTTTAACCTGCACGTAAAATAGGCAAGGCTTCCTGGACGATTTACTGCACCAGCGGGTTATAGAATATTGATAACCCGGATATGATCAAAGATCATATGTATAAGCCGGTTCATGATTAATTAAAACATAATCATAATAGCATACATGCGACCCTTTTCTTATAACCTCTCCAGCTCATATAAGTTTTTACCTGGCACTTGTTAGAACTTGAAGTAACGAATATAAAACCGGAAAGATCAAGAACCATCTCCTCAAGAAGGTTTCAATGATAGTGAAAACAATCATACTTGCAAATGTTCATAGGCTCCTGATTCGAATACGATCAGAAAACCGTTCCAAAGGGGTTAAGCTAAGATTCAGATACGATCATATAGCCCCCAGTGGCTTTGGCGATGCCGATCAAGTGGGTATCGACAACTATGTTCTCTTTGGTTCGAATACGACCTATGTTTGAACAGGAAGCCCCCAAGTGAACATTAGAGTTGTTTAATGACGCTGATTCGAATACAATCCACGTCAGACCCAAAGGGGTTAAGCTATGGTTCAAATTTGATCAGGAAGCCCCCAAGTGGGTTTGGCAATATGCCGATCAAGTGGGTATCGACAGCTATGTTCTCTTTGGTTCGAATACGACCTATGTTTGAACAGGAAGCCCCCAAGTGACCAAGGCTAGATTCAGACATGATCATAAGCCAGACCAAAGGGAAAGCCAGATTCAGATATGATCCGTCCCCTGTTGGAAGAGTCCATCACCTGATAAGGAAAACATGAAACATTTCTTTATGGGAAAAAAGGACAGAGGTCCTGCTTTATTACTTTATATAATATGTACATTATAAAAAGTATCTTAAAAAAGAAACTTAAGTATAGTAAGGCCAGAGATGAGCTATGTTCCACGGCCGGTGGGTCTCTTCCTACGATTTAAATTAGTCTTTGTGCTCTCGAATATCGATGAGATAATATGACCCGTTGTGCAGATTCTTGCTGACCACAAAGGGCCCTTCCCAAGGTGGGGATAACTTGTGCATATCAGACTGATCCTGGATGAGCCGGAGCACTAAGTCGCCTTCCTGAAAGGTTCTGCTCCTAACCCGGCGGCTGTGATAGCGGCGCAGGTCTTGCTAGTAAATCGCCGAGCAGGCTATTGCCAAGTCTCGCTCCTCATCCAACAAGTCAAGTGCATCCTGACGAGCCTTTTCGTTGTCCGCCTCAACGTAAGCCACCACTCGGGGTGAGTCGTGCCGGATGTCACTTGGCAGGACCACCTCTGCTCCATAAACCATGAAGAAAGGTGTGTATCCCATGGATCTGTTAGGCATAGTGTTGATGCTCCATAACACGGAGGGTAACTCCTCCACCCAACAACTCGGAGTCCGCTGTAAAGGGACCAAGAGCCGGGGTTTGATGCCTGTCAGGATCTCTTGATTAGCTCTCTCTGCTTGACCATTGGATTGAGGATGAGCAACAGCCGAAACATCAAGCCGGATATGTTCTCTTTGACAGAACTCTTCCATGGCACCCTTAGAGAGATTAGTGCCATTATCAGTTATGATGCTATGTGGAAAACCAAAACGAAAGATCACCTTTTTCAGGAACTGAACCGCCGTGGCTGCATCACATTTACTGACCGGCTCTGCCTCAACCCACTTGGTAAACTTGTCCACTGCCACCAGCAGATGTGTCTTTTTGTCTTTAGACCTTTTGAAAGGTCCGACCATGTCCAGCCCCTAGACTGCAAATGGCCAGGTGATTGGGATCATCCTTAACTCTTGAGCCGGCACATGAGCTCGTCGTGAGAACTTTTGACATCCATCACACTTACTGACCAGGTCCTCTGCATCAGCATGGGCCGTCAACCAATAGAAACCATGACGAAAAGCCTTGGCCACGAGAGATTTTGACCCGACATGATGGCCACAATCTCCTTCATGGATCTCACGGAGTATTTCTTGGCCTTCTGCAGGTGATACACAGCGTTGAAACACCCCCGTGACGCTGAGGTGATGTAACTCGCCGTTAACAATCGTCATGGACTTGGAGCGCCTAATGATTTGTCTCGCCAATGTCTCATCCTTTGGTAACTCACCCCGGGTCATATAAGCCAAGTAAGGCACCGTCCAATCCGGGATAACATGAAGAGCCGCCACCAGCTGTGCCTCCGGGTCTGGCACTGCTAAGTCTTCCTCAGTAGGCACCTTGACAGAAGGGTTATGTAATACATCAAGAAAGGTGTTGGGCGGCACCGGCTTAAGTTGGGATCCCAACCAGCTTAAAGCATCAGCCGCCTCATTCTTCCTTCGATCAACGTGCTCCACTTGATAACCCGTCAAGTGACCAGCCACAAGATCTACCTCACGATGATAAGCCGCCATGAGGGGGTCTTTGGAATCCCACTTGCCTGACACTTGCTGAGCCACCAAATCTGAGTCACCCAAGCATCATACCCGGCTTAAGTTCATATCCTTAGCCATTCAGAGACCATGGAGTAATGCCTCATATTCAGCTGCATTGTTAGTACATGGAAACATAAGCCAGAGTACATAACAAAATTTGTCACCTCGAGGGGAAGTTAGCACCACTCCAGCTGCCGAGCCTTCTAGCTGCCTGGACCCGTCAAAGTGAATAGTCTAGTATGTGTTATCCGGCTTCTCCTCAGGTGCCTGCAGCTCTGTCCAATCATTGATGAAGTCCACCAAGGCCTGAGACTTAATAGCTATCCGAGGCATGTATTTCAAGCCATGAGGCCCAAGCTCAATAGCCCACTTGGCGACTCATCTTGTGGCCTCCCTGTTCTGAATGATGTCTCCCAAAGGGGCAGAACTTACCACAGTTATAGGATGGCTTTGAAAATACTGCTTCAACTTCCGGTTTGCCATGAACACCCCATAAACAAGCTTTTGCCAGTGCGGGTACCTTTGCTTGGATTCAATGAGCACCTCACTGATGTAGTAAACCGGCCGTTGAACCGAATGCTCCTTGCCGGCTTCCTTACGCTCCACCACGATGGCAACGCTGACGGCTCGTGAATTGGCAGCCACATATAACAGCAAAGGCTCTTTGTCAATTGGAGCCGCAAGAACCGGCGGCTCAGACAATTGTCTCTTTAAGTCCTCAAAAGCAGCATCAGCGGCCTCACTCCAAACAAAAGTGTCAGTTTTATTCATCATCTGATACAATGGGAGGGCTTTCTCACCGAGCTGACTTATGAATCGACTTAAGGCGGCAACGCGACCCGCCAGTCGCTGAACATCATTAATGCACGCCAGTTTAGCCAGGGAGGTAATTGCCTTAATCTACTTCGGGTTAGCTTCGATGCCTCTGTTGGACACCAGAAAACCCAAGAGCTTGCCCGCAGGAACGCCAAACACACACTTGGCCGGGTTAAGCATCATCTTGTAAACCCGGAGATTATCAAAGGTCTCTTTTAAGTCAGATATCAAAGTCTCCTTTTCTCTGGACTTCACCATAATGTCATCCACATAAGCATGGACATTACGCCCAATTTGGTCATGCAAACAGTTCTGCACACACCGCTGATAAGTCGCCTGGGCACTCTTGAGCCCAAATGGCATAGAGACATAGCAGAAGGCTCCAAACGGAGTGATGAAAGTCGTCTTCTCCTGGTCCTTAACTGCCATCTTAATCTGATGATAACCGGAGTAAGCATCCAAAAAACTCAAACGCTCACAACCCGCCGTAGCATCAATGATTTGATCAATACGGGGGAGAGCAAAAGGGTCAACCGGACAAGCCTTGTTTAAGTCCGTGTAGTCCACACACATCTGCCAGGTGCCGTTCTTCTTGAGGACAAGCACCGGGTTAGCCAACCACTCCGGGTGAAAAACTTCAATGATAAACCCGGCTGCTAAGAGCTGGGCGACTTCTTCCCCAATAGCTTTCCGTCGTTCTTCATTAAAACGGCGAAGAAATTGTCTGATCGGCTTATACTTTGGATCAATATTGAGAGTGTGCTCAGCGAGTTCCCTCGGTACACCCGGCATGTCAGAAGGTTTCCATGCAAAGATGTCCCGGTTCTCACGGATGAACTCGATGAGCGCGCTTTCCTATTTGGGATCCAAGTTGCTGCTGATGCTGAACTGTTTAGAAGAATCACCCGGGGTAAAGTCAACAAACTTCGTCTCAGCCGCTGACTTAAACTTCAGTGCCGGGTCATGCTCTGTAGTTGGCTTCTTAAGGGATGTCATATCCGCCGGGTCAACATTATCTTGATAAAATTTGAGCTCCTCTGCCGCGCAGGCCGACTCAGCATAAGCCGCGTCACCTTCTTCACACTCCAATGCTACTTTAAGACTGCCATGTACGGTGATGGTGCCCTTGTAACCCGGCATCTTGAGCTGTAAGTAAACGTAACACGGCCGGGCCATAAACTTAGCATAAGCCGGCCGTCCAAACAGAGCGTGGTATGGGCTCCTGATCTTGACCACTTCAAACATCAACTTCTCAGCTCGGGAGTCATGTTCGTCTCCAAAGGCCACTTCCAGCTCAATCCTGTCAACTGGGTAAGCCGACTTACTAGGGACAACTCCGTGGAAAACAGTGTTGGATGTTCTCAGATTTTTATTAGTCAACCCCATGCGCTGAAAGGTCTCGTAGTAAAGGATGTTGATGCTACTACCTCCATGCATGAGCACTTTGGTGAACTTATACCCACCAACTTGAGGCACCACTACCAAAGCCAACTGACTCGGGTTATCGACCCGCGGAGGATGATCCTCCCTGCTCCATATGATGGGCTGCTCTGACCACCTTAAATAACGAGGAATTGCCGGCTCAACGGAATTCACGGCCCTCTTATGAACCTTTTGGTCACGTTTGCACAAGCTAGTAGTAAACACGTGATACTGTCCACCACTCAACTGCTTCGGGTGGCTTTGATAACCCGACTGTTGCTGCTGTTGCCCACCTTGTCCAGACTGCTGCTGATTGTTACCATCTGAATGCCCCTGAAAACCGGAATTTGAACCGCCGCCCGGGCTATGAAAGCCGCCGGCCCTTGAGCCGCCACCAGATCCTTGACCGCCGTCGAAGGTGTTGGAATTTTTAAACGCCTTCATGATCGCATAATCCTTCCATAGATGTGTGGCCGGCTGCTCCTGGGTGCCGTGTCTCGGGTAGGGCTCATTGAGTAATTGCTCCAGCGACGGGCCTGACCCGCCGGATCGTGGTGGCTTACCTTTACGTCTCGGATTGTTACCTCGTACGTTGGCATTGGCCACAAACTCCGGGTTACCTTCCGCCTTACGCTTATTGTCGCCTTGATTCCCCGGGTTATGCGGCTGACCCTTTCCACTGCCGTTCCGTTTTCCCTTCCCTGTCTTCTCATCGTCAGACGCGGGATCCTTGGTACTATCAGAATCGGTGTATTTGACTAAAGCCGCCATTAGCGTACCCATATCTGCGAGGTCATGCTTAAGGCGCCCCAGTTTCTGCCTCAGCGGCTCAAAACGACATTTTTTCTCCAGCATAAGAACTGCAAATCCAGCGTCCATCTTATCGGAGGAATGAATTATCTCCTTGACCCGGCGTACCCAATGGGTGGTGGATTCACCTTCCTCTTGCTTGCAATCCGTCAGGTCCACAATCGACATAGATTGTTTATAGGTGTACTTGAAGTTCTGGATGAACCGGGCCTTTAACTCGCCCCATGAGCCAATGGAATTGGGTGGCAAGCCTTTCAGCCACGACCGGGCTGTTCCATCTAACATCATGGTGAAATATTTAGCCATTGCCGCGTCACTGACTTCTAGCAACTCCATGGCCATCTCATAACTCTCAACCCACGCCCCGGGCTGTAAATCGGCCGTGTAATTTGGTACCTTTCGAGGTCCCTTGAAGTCCTTGGGCAGACGTACATCACGCAGAGCCGGCACCAGGCAAGGGATACCGCCGGTTCTAGTGGCTAGTCCCGCCTCAACAGATGTCATTGGATACTCCGGGTGATCATTTTCCTGACGTACTTGGTCCTGCGCCGGGTTATAGCCCCCAGGCTGGTTACGTTGTTGGGCATTGCTTGACAAAGCTTCGGACTCCATGCGTCTGCTGTAACTCGGGCTCTGGTTCTGGCGAGGTGGCGCTACCCAGGGCGGGGGAGTTGAGTGAATCCTGTCCCGGCTGTAAGAATAGGTCTCCTGCTGAGCCAGGGCTGTCTGGAGGAGCTCTCTGACCCTCCGGGTTTCCACCGCCGTCGGGTCATCACCTTCCATAGGAAGAGCCGCTAAGCATGCTGAAGCTGCGATTAAATTCTCCATGGGGTTGGAAAAGTGACCCGGTGGAATCGGCACATAACGCGGCGGTGCCATGCTCACGTGAGGCGGCACCATATCCCGAGGCTGAGCCGGTCCTCCTGTTCTGGCTGTCATAAGCCGATCGGCCTCTGGCGGGTTACTAGGGCCGGCTCCGGGTGTAGCAAAGAGAACCCGGGGGTCATAATTCGGAGGTAAACGGGACTGCGTTTTCTGATGTCTCCTCCTCATCACCTCATTGGATGCGTTTAAGCTCATCGTGAGCAGGTAAGCTTCTGACTGCAAGCGCTGTGCCCGGGTGTCGAGAGCCACCCGCTCCGCAGCTAGTCTGGTATCCTCAGCTGCCAAAGCCTCCTTGGCCTGAGCTATCTCCTCACGCACTTGCGCTACCGCTGCGTCATGCTCATCTTTATCTGCAGGAATCACTGTGGCGGTTAACAGAGCCGTAATCTTGTCCATGAGATCCATCAGCACGTGAGCCGGTGGGCGCACGGGGCCGCCTGCCCCGGCTGCTCCTGATCCGGACGTAATCGCTGCCGCTGCTGTAGAATTTGAACCGGGCTGAGTTCCAGCCATGAAGATTCCGTCCCATCTTGGCGGCTCATCGGGGTCCGGAATACTGATGCCATCGGAACAGCCCCCGAGCACGCCATCCTGTACCTGATACAACGAATCTGTTGAGCCGGCGGACGAGTCACCGTCTGAAAGGACGGCCGTCTCACCCCCATCTTCAGATCCAGAAAGTTCTTCTCCGTGGACGCAGCCCACGAAGGCACGCCTCATGACCGGCTGAGTCCGGGTCTTCCTCGCACGCTGAGCCGTCTCGACGAGGTCGGTGCAGTTGTCCGGCTCAGGGCCCGGCTCACCGATCCGGCCGATGAAGACGTGGATTCCGCCGAAGGGGACCCGGTATCCGTACTCAATTGAACCGGTGTCGGGACCCCAGCCTTCGTCGTCGATGTAGATCTTGCCGCGACGACTCTTGGTCATCCGGCCCACTACATATCCCTTGAGCCCTTCGAAGTTGCCCTTCAAGAACTCAAATCCACCATGCGCTGGCCCCATGGTGGGCGCCAACTATCATGGAATAGTCACGTCAGATGTCCTCGTGAAAGGACTTAGTTGTGGAGCCATCGCATCTAGGAAGCTTGAAGGGGTTAAATCGGGACAAGGGACACGAGAAAGTTTATACTAGTTCAGCCCCTTACGGTGAAGGTAAGGCCTACGTCTAGTTGGATTGGTATTGATGTTTCGATAACCAGGGAGCGAGACACGCTAGGCCCGGTTCTCGATGAGTTGTTTCTTGCCCTAAGCCGCTAGTAGGTCGTCCCCATATATACACGGGTTGACGCCTACCGACTTACAGAGTCCCGGCCGGCTTATAAACAGAGTTCGGCTTGGTGACCAGTTAAATCTACCTTACGTTACAAGTCATGCCATCATGGCGGTTTACTACAATGGGCTTAAGCCGATCGTGGGCCTTAAGCTCCTTATTGAACCGCCATCTTCATGCTTGGTCTTGGGCTTCCTCTGATGAGTACTCTTTGCGTAACCCGGCCCCTCCTGGGCGGCTTACACAAATAGTCATATCCCCAACATTAACGGACTTTGTTATTCTTGATATTCCCGAGGATGATAGTATGTCGATTATCCTTGGTAGACCTTTTTTGAATACTGCAGGGGTTGTTATCGATTGCAACAAAGGCAATGTCACTTTTCATGTTAATGGTAATGAGCATACGATAAACTTTCTTAGGAAACAACCTCAAATTCATAGCATCAATTCTATTGGAAAAGTTCCAACTATCATTATTGGAGGTTTTGAATTTCCTCTTCCTACTGTGAAGAAAAAGTATGATATTCTTATTGTTGGGGATGTTCATATCCCCATTGAGATAACCTAGTGCTATTCGAAATTTCTCTTGTTCCATGTTATTCGGAATGAGCTTGTTAACAAGACTTGATCAACCTTGTTAGTGGATTCATTTTGATGATCATGAGATGGATGAAACTAGAATGCACACCCTTCTGTACCCTCTTTTTACATTCTGTTATTTAGAATTAATAAAGCAAAAATATTATTATCTGTCTGTTTTCTGATTTATCCGTGCATTAAAAAATATCTCGAAAATAAAAGTGCTCCAAATGCCCTGCAAATTTAGTATTTTTTATGGAATATTTGAGGATTTTAGGCACTGAAATAACTGCAGGGGGCAAGCACCTGGCCACAAGGGTGGAGGGCGCGCCCACACCCCCTGGGCGTGCCCCCTGTCTTGTGGGCCCATGGTGGCCCCCTCCACTTATTCCTGCACCCACACACTCCATCTTCTTCCCAAAAAAATCCCCATCCAGCTCAAGCACGAGTTCTAGCTCATTTTGCTGCGATTTTTTATCTCCTTGCTCAAAGCTCCATTCACAAAACTTCTTTGGGAGATTGTTGCTTGGTATGTGACTCCTCCATTGGTCCAATTAGTTTTTTTTCTAGTGCTTTATTCATTGCAAATTTTTGCTGCATAGGTGACCCTGTTCTTGAGCTTGCATGTCAAATTTATGAGGTCCCAAGTAATTCTAATGCATGATATAGGCTCTAGGCACTTGTAAGAGTAGTTGCTACCAATCTTGTTTAATTTTATTCACTTTCATTTTGAAGTTACTAAAATTTAAGAATTTTTCAGAAAATGATAAGGAGATTTTTGAGGGGCTCTTCTAGCCAAGGCTCCCAGGATAAATAAGCTAAAGAGAAGCAAAAGGCCAAATATAATCTTCCTCGCATAGCGGAAGTACGGCCATGTGAATGGCCATGTGATAATTTCTTGAGAGAAGCCGGGATTTATGAAGACTTTTATTCTTTGATTGAAAATGCAGGCCTCACCGACTTCCTCCACGACCGGATCGATCAATATCTCTTACTCACCAATACTTTTGTGCAAAACTTTTATTATTATCCTAAGAATTCACCTCCTTCGGTATCATTTCATTTATATGATGAGTTCAATGAAATGTCTTTACGTAATTTTTGCGCGGTATGTAGAATACCCTCTGAGGGTAGATTGGATGAACCACATCGTAAAGATGTGGATGGTTTTGTTAACACCATTACTGTAGGGGATCTGAAGAAGGGTTCCGATGCGAGAATCACTAGCATACACTTTCCTGTTTTACGTTACTTTGCCATATTTGCTAGTCGATGCTTAATTGGTCGTGGAAACAATGGAAACTTCAGTGTCCATGATATTACTATTTTGTTCCATGCCTTGTTTGGTGATAATAGTTTTAGTATGGGTGCCGTTATTGCTAAACGGCTAAGCCTGAACCATACAAAGAGCCGATCTTTGGAGGTATCTATGCTGCACGCCTTGCTGAACATTTTGAGATACCTATTAGGCAGTATGAGAAAGAGGAGACAAAGTTGCCTCTTTCCCTTTTAGATTACAGGATCATGGTAGCACCTGAGTTTATTGTTCACAATGATGGTAAGATGCTCCTGTATAACTTGATATTTAATAAGAAACATAATGAGACTATTATCCTTCCTATGCCTCTGTTGTTTGATTTAACTGCAGTTAATTGTCTTGTCTCACCGGAAGCGGTGTACGCTCATCGAGGCCAGGCATACGCTCCCGAGCCTGAGCTGGGACCTCCACTGGACCCTTATCGTCCATCATCTTACAAGTGGGATCCAGAGGAGATGGCTAGCCAGTGGTACCCTGATGACACCCCTCAGTACACCGGGAAGAGTAGGCGCGGTCCTTGGCAATAGACAACTTAGTCCACAAGCCTAAGCTTGGGGGAGTACGTATTTCTCACCGACTTTACATTCATGTTCACACATTATTCTAGTTGTCGGTGCTCATGCTCTTTCATTGTATTAACCATGCTAGCCTAATTTTCTTTTTTCTAGCTTTCTTCTTGTGTGTTTGATAGACCTTAAGAAAAACCAAAAAAATTAGTTAGTTTAATTTCCATGCTTGTAGTAGTAATTAAAATGAAAACCGAAAAAAGATTTCTCGTTCTTCTTTTACTTGTTGGGAGCTTTTCCGTGTAAATAGTTTTCTTTTCTTTTCTTTTCTTTGGGGGTCAAGAGTAGAAGACCATATTGAAAATGTTTAGTGGCTCTCATTTGCATGATTGTTGATTTAACTTAGAGCCCATATTACTTTGTCTTCTCTCTTGAATTAAATGCTTGCAGATTCCAGCTTAGTCCAATGGACGTGCACTATTATTATTTTACACACCGTTCAGTCGTGCAAGTGAAAGGCAATAATGACGATATATGATGGACTGATTGAGATGAGAGAAGCTGGTATGAACTTGACCTCTTTTGTTTTTGTAAATATGATGAGTTCATCGTTCCTGATTCAGCCTATTATGAAGTAAACATATTTGCAATGACATTTAGAGATTATAGTTGCTTGTGCCATGCTTAATTAGCTATGAGTTATAATGGTTTACCTTGCGTGCCAACATGCTATTAAAATGATTGTGATGTGGTATGATGGGATGGTATCCTCCTTTGAATGAATTGAGTGACTCGACTTGGCGCATGTTCACGCATGTAGTTGAAACAAATCAACATAGCCTTCACGATATTGATGTTCATGGTGGATTATATCCTACTCGTGCTTGTACTTGGTGTAAATTAATTTTAATGCATGTTCATGACTATTATCACTCTCTCAGTTGGTCGCTTCCTAGTCTTTTGCTAGCCTTCACCTGTACTAAGCGGGAATAATGCTTGTGCATCCAAACTCCATAAACCCCAAAGTTATTCCATATGAGTCCACCATACCTTCCTATATGCGGTATCTACCTGCCGTTCCAAGTAAATTTGTATGTGCCAAACTCCAAACCTTCAAATGAAATTCTGTTTTGTATGCTCGAGAAGCTCATGTTTAAACTAGGGCTGTCTGTATCTTCTATGCTAGGTGGGTTATTCTCAAGAGGGGTGGACTCCGCTCCTCATGCACGAGAAAATGGCCGGTAACCGGGATGCCCAATCCCATGATCAAAAAGATCAAAAGCAAATCAAAATAATTAAACAAAACTCCCCCAGGGCTGTTGTTAGTTGGAGGCGCTCGTTGTTTCGAGCAAGCCATGTATTGATGCTTGTTGGTGGTGAGGAAGTATAAACTTTTACCATTCTGTTTGGGAACCGCCTATAATGCATGTAGTATGGAAGATTTGCCATCTCATAGTTGTTGCGTTGACAGTGAAAGTATGCCACTCAAAATGTTATTCATCTCTATTTTAAAATCAAGCTCTGGCACCTCTACAAATCCCTACTTCCCTCTGCGAAGGGCCTATCTATTTACTTTTATGTTGAGTCATCACCTTCTTATTAGAAAGCACCCGCTGGAGAGCACACTGTCATTTGCATGTATTACTATTAGTTTATATTGGTTATGACTTGACTGGATCTCTTTTACCATGAATTACAATGTTTAGTCAGTCCTTGATCTTTAAAGGTGTTATGCATTTATGTTTTGCGGTCTCAGAAAGGGCTAGCGAGATACCATCTTGTTATATCATATTATGATTGTTTTGAGAAAGTGTTGTCATCCGAGTTTTATTATTATTGCTCGCTAGCTGATTATGCCATTGATATGAGTAAATGTGAGACCTAAGTGTTATCATGAATATGGTTAGTTCATAATCTTTGCTGAAACTTGAATGCTGGCTTTACATATTTGCAACAACAAGAGCAAACAGAGTTGGTAAAAGATTTCTTTATCACTATCAGTTTATCAGCTGAATTGTTTGAGGACAAGCAAAGGTTTAAGCTTGGGGGAGTTGATACGTCTCCAATGTATCTACTTTTCCAAACACTTTTGCCCTTCTTTTGGACTCTAACTTGCATGATTTGAATGAAACTAACCCGGACTCACGCTGTTTTCAGCAGAACTGCCATGGTGTTGTTTACTGTGCAAAAAACAAAAGTTCTTGGAATGACCTGAAAATCCACGGAGATAAATTTTGGAAAATATAAAAAATACTGGCAAAAGAATCAAGGCCAGGGGGCTCACACCCTGTCCACGAGGGTGGGGGGCGCGCTCTCCCCCCTGGGCGCGCCCCCCTGTCTCGTGGGCCCCCTGATGCTCCATCGACCTCAACTCCAACTCCATATATTCCGTTTCATGGAGAGAAAAAATCAGACAGAAAGTTTCATCACGTTTTACGACACGGAGCCATCGCCAAGCCCTAATCTCTCTCGGGAGGCTGATCTGGAGTCCGTTCGGGGCTCCGGAGAGGGGGATTCGTCGCCGTCGTCATCATCAACCATCCTCCATCACCAATTTCATGATGCTCACCGCTATGCGTGAGTAATTCCATCATAGGCTTGCTGGACGGTGATGGGTTTGATGAGATTTACCATGTAATCAAGGTAATTTTGTTAGGGTTTGATCCCTAGTATCCACTATGTTCTGAGATTGATGTTGCTATGACTTTGCTATGCTTAATGCTTGTCACTAGGGCCCGAGTGCCATGATTTCAGATCTGAACCTATTATGTTTTCATGAATAAATGTGAGTTCTTGATCCTATCTTGCAAGTCTATAGTCACCTATTATGTGTTATGATCCGACAACCCCGAAGTGACAATAATCGGGATACTTCTCGGTGATGACCGTAGTTTGAGGAGTTCATGTATTCACTATGTGTTAATGCTTTGTTCCGGTACTCTATTAAAAGGAGGCCTTAATATCCCTTAGTTTCCACTAGGACCTCGCTGCCACGGGAGGGTAGGACAAAACATGTCATGCAAGTTCTTTTCCATCAGCACGTATGACTATATTTGGAATACATGCCTACATTACATTGATGAACTGGAGCTAGTTCTGTGTCACCCTATGTTATAGCTATTACATGAGGAATCGCATCCAACATAATTATCCATCACTGATCCAATGCCTACGAGGTTTTCACATATTGTGCTTCGCTTATTTAGTTTTCCATTGCTACTGTTACAATTACTACAAAACTATTATCTTTACTTTTGCCACTGTTACCATTACTATCATACTACTTTGCTACTAAATACTTTGCTGCAGATACTAAGTTATCCAGGTGTGGTTGAATTGACAACTCAACTGCTAATACTTAAGAATATTCTTTGGCTCCCCTTGTGTCGAATCAATAAATTTGGGTTGAATACTCTACCCTCGAAAGCTGTTGCGATCCCCTACACTTGTGGGTTATCATGCATCTGGGCTGGAGTGGGGAAGATGCTCTCGTAGTTGGTGTAGATGTTATAGACGGTGAAAAAGATGGCCTCGCAGCCGCACCAAAAGACTTGGCCGAGGAGCTCGCGCGCGTCAAACGGGTTGGTGAAGGTGACCGTGAGCAGTAGGAGGATGCCGCCACGATCACGAACCTCGTTGAGGGTGAATATCCTCGATGAGCCCCGTGGGAGGTGGGCATAGCCGGCTCTGAGGAAGGCGCGGGTGAGTTCGACGGAACCCCTCCACCTTGAAATAGCCCACACACGGAGCTCCCTCTCCACGAACACACCTGGTGGGTAGCGCAACTCCGGCACGACAGGCGGACGGCTGAAGGTCGCCCCGTTGAACTGCATCTTCACTTGGTCTCGCTTGGGGAGGGCTCGGTTGCTTGGGTGTTTGAAGTTGGAGAGAATGGATCGGATCTGGCTTGTGGGTGGGAGAGGAAGAGAGGCACCCCATTTATAGGCCTGTGGGTGGGAGAGGAACAGAGAAAGGATGAGAACGGTGCGTGTGTGAATCCGGACGCGTGTGTGTATCCGTTACGTTTTGCACTCTTAAATTTTTGCACGAAAACGATGCATGGGGCGCGTGCGTGCATCTGAATCACTGCATAGCTCTTTGACCGGGCAGTGCATCTGACTCGCTGCCCTGAACCACCTAGCTCGCCTCGCTAGCCTAGCTCGCCTAGCACGCCTCGCTCGCCTCGCTTGCATGCATGCACGTCGCCACCTCCCGCGCATGCAAACCCACGTCGCCACCTCCCATGCATGCAAGGCCTGGAAAGGCCGAGACAGGCTATTTACTGCGGTCTTAGGCCTAGACAACGAGACGGCCCAACGGTCCATCTAGCGCGCCCGGTATTTGTTAAAAAAAACAATCTCCCAGCCAATCAGATTGCATCTCGTGGATCACCCCCCTCCTCCCCGCAGGTTCCTTCTAGAAGGGTTAGATCGACGGACCTTGATCGCCGCTAGGGTTAGATGAACGGTCCTTGTTTAGCGCTAGGGTTAGCGGGGCTTGGGAGGGGTTTGGAGCAGTCAAAGCTATGTTTGACCAGATTTCAAATGAGCATAACAAATTAAATAAAAATCAGAGAAATAAAAAACCTGCGCACATAGTCTACTTATGTCATATACAAATGATTTAAGTTGATAAACAAGGTTTACATACATTTAAACGACAAGTTCATGTGTATTGTGTGATATCTCGAGTATCTCAAACTCTCTTGAATGAAGTGAAGAGAAGTGTTTTGGGGAAATGAACATGAAAATTTCAAAAAACTCACCACAACTTCATTTTAGAGTGACTAAGAAGGATCCAGGCTTAGTTTTTCATTTTGATGTTTTACACTTGTTTAAATCTTGGTCAAAGTTAAGTTTGACCAGAATTCAAATGAGCAAAACAAATTAAAAAAATCAAAAAATGGAAAAACCAGTGCACATAGTCTGTATATATAGAATATATGTGTAGGAAAGTTATTTGGCTGATTTAGACAAGGTCGAAAAAAACCTTGCTTAGAAATGAGGCTGTTTACCCTTCCTTTGGACCCCTCTTTTTAGCACATTTTTCATGAAAATTTCAAAAACCTCACCACAGCTTCATTTTGGATTGACTAAGAAGGATCCAGTCTTAGTTTTTCATTTTGATGTTTTAGACTTGTTTAAATCTTGGTCAAAGTTAGGTTTGACCAGAATTCAAATGAGCAAAACAAAATTCAAAAAAAAATCAAAGAAAGGAAAAACCATGTGCTCATTCAAACATCATCCAACAGATTTAAACATCAAGTCAAACATAGTTCTAACATAGGTCCAACATCATCCAACAGAAACACAACATTATGCATAATGTTTCATAATTATTCATATATAGCGTTGGGGCTTCTGTCTGTTCCTTGAGCTTCTTGCCATCACTTTGCTCCTCGTGCACCTTGTGCTCATTGCTTCTTCTCTTCTCCTCTTGGTTTTCGGTACCTTGCGCGTCTTCTTCAAACCAATCATAGAGCTGTGCAAAACATAAAGGGTAATGAGATCATGTCAAGTGATAAATGTACAGTAGTATTTGACCCTTGCAAGATTTACGTACCTAGCAGAACTCACAACAACAGAAGGTTGGTCACCATTTGGAGCCTCACTTGGATCATCATTTGGAGCCCCACTTGGATCACCATGATCACCATTTGGAGCCTCACTTGGATCACCATGATCACTATTTGGAGCCTCACTTGGATCACCATTTGAAGCCTCACTTGAATCATTATTTGGAGGATATTTTGGATCATCGTCAAAATCATGCGGCTGTTGACCATCATCATTTCGAACCTCGTCAAAATCCTCATCTGATGCAACCGGCTGTTGACCATCATTTTCATCATCTGTTGAGGCAACCAACTGTTGACCAACATTTTCATCGAAGCCTTCATCGAAGCTCTCTCCGAACGCTGGATGTACTGTGTTATCACAATACTTACCGAAATGACCAGACCCACCACACCTTGTGCACTTACGCTTCCTCGCTCCAAGTCCAGCTCCTTCGCTGCGAGGTCTGATTCGACTCTTCCTTGGTCTACCTGCTGCTCTCTTCAGAACTGGAGCACAAAGCTTGAATCCAGGGTCCACCATGTCCCATTGTTGTTTTCCCTCCATAGCAGGCAAGGCATAAGCATATGTGGCTTTGAACCTTGCAACAGAGTAGTAATCATGCACATACTGATGTATGTTCCCTGCTGGACCTGGGAGAGAAGTGATGAAAAACAAGGCATGAATGCATGGCAACCCAGTTATCTGCCATTGCCTACAACTGCAAGTTCTAGCTTCTAAATCCACTGGATATCTCCATTCCCTCTTCTCTTTATCCAAATATGATATCTCTGCTGTGGTACCCGAGCAAAGAGTCATGTTCATTTCCAAGCCTGTTGTTTTCTGCTTCAGTTCATTCATCACGGCAGGGATGATAATGTGGCCCATGAATTTTGCCTCGGCTATTCCTGCACGATAATGAAATTTCTGCATGTATTCTATCCTTATCCTGTCAAGCAAATCCACCACATAATGACCCTTTAGTTTCCGGATCGTTGAGTTGAAAGACTCTGCTAGATTATTGTGCACATAGTCAACTTTGCTCAGTTCACTGAATTGGCTTCTGGCCCATAACTTGGAGTGGTGTGTTTCCAAGTATTCTTTCACTTTGGGATTCATGTATAACTGCCTCAAGTGGTAGTTGTGCTTCTTCACACTGCAAGTCAAAGATGCTGGCCATAAATTGTCGGTATACACCTTTCCTTTGAATTTCTTCATGAAATTTGCAGCAAGGTGACGCATGCATTCCCTATGCTCTACTCCAGGGAACACATTGTCCACGGCCACTTCTAAACCTTTGCAGGCATCTGTATGAATGACCAACCCATTGGGATGTGCAATAGCCCGGCGCAGATTATGCAAAAACCAAGTCCAGCTCTCCTCAGACTCTGTCTCCAGCACACCGTAGGCAACTGGAAATACAAAACTGTGTGCATCAACTGCACAAGCTGCTACTAACTGTCCTTTAAACCTCCCTGTGAGAAAAGTGGCATCAATAGCCAAATAAGGCCTGCAGCCTGCCAAAAAACCCCGGCGACAAGCCTCAAAGCAGACAAAAACCCTCCTAAAGCATTCCTTGGTCTTTGTCACTCCCCTGAATGTGTACTCCACGGTGTGGTGATCAATATCTACAATACTACCTGGGCTTGTCCTCTCCACTTCACCTTTGAATGAATACAACAATTGAAAACTTTCCTGCCAGTTACCATAAATAGAATCCATAGCATGTTGTTTACCATTGAACAACCTCATGTATGGTAAATCTATCTTGAACTTATCTTTGATGTTCTTCTGCAATTCCTTTGGACCCACTTGCTGGTTTTCTTTCACCCACTTCTTTACTTCTTCTGCCACCCATCTTGACTTGGCTCTACTGATTGTATCCTTCCTAAGGGTTGATTCCTGGCATGTGTGCTTAAAAGGGTTCACTTTGACCTGAACATTAGTGCTATTTCGCATTTTAGATGCGAGCAGCCTCCATGGACAACCCTCAGTCGGACAGTGCACTCTGTAACGTACTTGATCGCTCTTGTCAACTTTGAAAGTACGTTCTACCTTGATGCAGTATGTCACAAGTGCATTTCTACACTCATTCATGGATGCAAAAACTGTACCTTCTTCCATATGAGGGTTCAAAGGGTCCCATTCAACAGCTGCAAGGTCTTCGTCCTCACCCACCGCGTCATCATCCACACGGACTGCATTGTGAGCCTCATCTTGGTTTTCAGCCCGAGGTGCCCGTCGTAAATTCCGAATAACATCAGAATATAGCTTCTCTTCATCAACCCCAGAATTGTAGTCATCAGGCTCCACTTCAAGGGGGACCCTACTGCTGTTGCCCACACTTGTCGAGCCACCACGTCGCCGTGCACCAACTGAACTGTTCTGGCTAGAGATGCCATTACGACGACTTGGTTCTCCCCGAGATGTTGCACCCGTCATCCTAGGTCCAAATGCCTGCTCAAGCACATCAACTTGCAGCCTCACATGAAAATTATCTTTCTCTTTATGCCTAACAAACATGGTAGCTAGCTCTTCATCATTACTAACTGTCACCCATTTCTTTTCCCCATCATAGTATTTGTATACCACTTCATCAAGCAAACCCCAAGGATATTGGCTACAAATTACCTCCCCAAATTGTCTGAAACTCCAATTACTAGCCATTGGCAACCGATAATCAAAACCTCCTTGGTATTTCTTCTTATCCTTTGCATCGAACATGTACCGGTCCCTTCTAATGTGCACCAAGAAAGCAAACCGCAACTCCATCCTAACTGGCAAAAAACAGAGACGCAATCAGCACACTAATTGGGAAAACCTACTCGAATCGAGTGTTCAAATGCACAACTAAGCTCAATCTAAACAGGAGGCGAGACTTACCCCTCGGGAACCCAGTCATGGACGCGGCAGATCTCCGGCCCGATGCCTGCCTCGCCAAATACTCCGGGGTCGCCGCTGCTCGCCAGTTCGCCCTAGGGTTCTTCCTCCTAGTTCAAATAGCTCCAGCATCCCCCCAACTTTGAGCGCTCCGGCCGGGTGCACGGAAGGAGGCCACGCCGCGGGTCAAGCAGGTGGCGGGCGCTCTACCCGTGGCGTCGCAGGAAGGTGGCGGGCGTCACAAGTAGCCGTGGAGCATAGGCGCAGGATGGTAGCGGCGGAGCAGGCCGTGCAGCTGGTGGCGGGGCAGGTGCTGGCCGCGGCGCAGGTGGCGGTGGCGGCGGAGCAGGACAGCCGACCGGCGGGGAAGCGGATGGGCAGAGTGAGCTACGAATGATTTGGGGATTTAGTTGCATGGGCCTACATGTCAGCTCCAGACCCATGTCCATGCGGTCCCATGTGTAAGCTCCGGACCCACAACCAGTAACGCCGGCGAACGGAATGGACTCAAATATGGCTGTTTGGCCTCGTCATAGTTGCTGTGCATGGACTAGGGGCAAAACTGAGCACAATTCGCATCTAAGGGCAAAACTGAGCAGATGGACACCACTGAGGGCAAAAGGATAATTAACCCAAAAAGATATAAGTGAAGCACTAGAGCAAATGACAAACTACTCCAAAAGATATAAGTGAAGCTCAATGAGTAGTCAAATCATTGTGCAACTATGTGAAGACTCTCTAACATTTAAGAATTTCAGATCTTGGTATTTTATTCAAACAACAAGCAAAACAAAACAAAATGACATTTTAAGGATAGCACACATCATGTGAAGAAGCAAAAACTTAGGTTCAACCGATACTAACCGATAATTGTTGAAGAAGAAAGGTGGGATGCCTACCGGGGCATCCCCGAGCTTGGATGCTTGAGAATTCTTGAAATATTATGTTGGGGTGCCTTGGGAATCCCCAAGCTTGAGATTTTGTGTCTCCTTAATTCCTTTTATATCTCGGTTTCCTAAATCTTGAAAGCTTCATCCACACCAAACTCAACAAGAACTCGTGAGGTAAGTTAGTATAAACCAATGCAAAAACCTTATCATTTTCTACTGTAACAAATCACAAAAAATATTATTCAACATAGCATACTAAATGTCTCTGCATATTTAATACTCCTATCCTCAAATAGAATCATTAAACAAGCAAACATATGCAAACAAAACAACAATCTGCCAAAATAGTACAGTGTAAAGAATGCAAGATTCATCATACTTCCCTAACTCCAAAAATTATGAGAAAAGTAATACACTGTAGAAAATTTATCAGAGCTTATTTTTCAAAAAGTTTCAACAATTTATCATATTCTGACTTTTCTAGGGATTTTTTGCAACATCGATAAACTTTCTGTTTTCAAATAGCAACAAGTATACTTGCAAAATAAGCATGGCAAAGGCTATCCTTGACATTTTTATTGAAAATATAGATGCAAAACATTATTCTAAATAACAGAAATCAATACTAATAAAATAAAATGACACTCCAAGCAAAACACATATCATGTGGTGAATAAAAATATAGCTCCAAGTAAAGTTACCGATGAACGAAGATGAAAGAGGCACTACAAAAAAAAAGACACATCCATGACATTTTGGGCCGAACAAAACTTTTTTCTGTCATACATATGACACTTCTATGACATAATTGTGACAAAATCCGGTATTATCATAGATGTGGTGGGCTCCTACTTCCAGGACAAAAAATCATGACAGAGAATGGGCTTTTCGTCCTGGGCGGGCCAAAGACGCAGCTGCATGACATTCTTTGGGCCGTCCATGACGGAAAAAACCGTGGTAGAAGCGAGGGCGCAGAAATTTTTGGGGAGTTGCCGGTTACAGTGGGCGGTTGGAGGCCGAGCGATGCACGTTTCTCTCGTACACGTACGCGCGTGTGTGCGAGGTATTGGCTCTAACTGAACCCGAGTGAGGCGTTGGGCTCTAACTGAACCCGAGCGATTGCACTGCAGGCTACGCATTACTGAACCCGAGCGATCGATCGATGGCTGTTAACTGAAGCTGATCGAGCGATTCCTTCGCTACTGCTGCTAACAGAAGCCGATCGATTGGATGAACAGTGGGCGTTGCGGGGGGTTTGGATGAACAGTGAGCGGTGGCTTTGCCTCTGGATGAATAGGACCCCGTGGTGTGGAGGGCTGGATGAACAGGATGACCCCGTGGAGGGCTGGATGAACAGTATATGGTGGAGGGGTGCAAGTGGAGGGGTGGTTGAACAGTAGCCGGTGGAGTAGCACGCGGTGGAGGCTGGATGAACAGGAGCCCGTGGAGGCTGGAGGAGGTCGACGGTAGCCCGTGGAGGCTGGAGGAGGTCGACGGTGGAGATGAACAGTATCCCGTGGAGTCTCGTTTTGCGGTACGCCACACCCCTCCCGATGAACAGGACCCCCGTTTCGACCGCAACACTCCAACACAAGTACGTTTCGTCCGTTTTGCGGTATGCCACACACCTCCCGATCAACAGGACCCCCGTTTCGACCGTAGGAGGTCCGTTTCCTCCGTTTTGCGGTACGCCAGACCCCTCCCGATGAACAGGATCCCGTTTCGAATGTGGCCGGCCAAACACAAGGCCATTTCCTCCGTTCTGCGGTATGCCAAGCCTCATTTCCATCGCCTGTTCCATCCCAGCCCTCCCGATGAACACGACGACGCATTCCGTTCTGACCCAGCCGGTTGGCTCCCACGCGTTCTGTTGCCTCCCGATGAACACGACGCATTCCGTTGCCTCCCCATGAACATGACGATGACGCTATTTCTCCATTCCGACCCAGCCATGTACATGAGCGCTGGCCGTACGTATGCGCGAGTAGGCGTTCGAGACCCCGCCCGTATGTACGTATGTGGCTGTATTTTCTTTCTTGCACCCTGGCCGTTGTACGTACATGTACATGCTACATGCGCGCCTCTACTACGACACGGGCGCGCCTCTACAACGACTAGTATGTACGTACACGTTCGCAACCAGAATGACAACGCTACGTACGCTTCGACCAGGTGGGTCCCGACTGTCACGCACTTCCTTGCCTATGAAGATGTAGCTGGTGGGTCCCAGAAGTCAGGGGGCGAATAGTTTTATTTTTTTTCCCGGACGCACTTCCTTGCGTGCGAAGATGTAGCTGGTGGGTCCCAGCAGTCAGGGGGCGAATCGTTTTTTTTGCCCGGATGCACTTCCTTGCGTGCGAAGATGTAGCTGGTGGGTCCCAGCAGTCAGGGGGGCGAATCGTTTTTTTGCCCGGACGCACTTCCTTGCATGCGAAGGTGTAGCTGGTGGGTCCCAACAGTCAGGGGGAAACATTTTTTCACGTAATATGGTGGCCCGTCCGGTGGATCCCTGCTGTCAGGTGGAGGAATAATTATTTTCCGAGTAATAAGGAGGCACTTCCTTGCTGCGGCCGTGGACCCAGCTGTCAGCCTCTCCACGTACAGTCCACGTCCGATGGAAGTCGTTCCTTGACCACGTTGACCACGCCGCGCCGAGAGCACCACGGCGGTGGACGACGGCGAGGCGTAGGAAGGGGACGACTCGGAGCCGGGGAAGACGCAGCAGTGGAAGCCCACGTAGAGAGGAGTACGAGGGTTCACTGGTTTGGCTGCGGTGTGAGTCTGCCGTCGCCACAGGGCCTGGCCAGTAGTGGGAATAGTAGGGGGCGGTGAGGCCTCCGCGGCAGCACAGCCGGCCACGGGAGACAGGAGCATGTGGCACGACCGGCGCTGCTTTGGGCGGCTGGAGCAAGAAGACCAGAGGTTGAAGAAGCACTATGGCCGTTGGATGGACATCGTACGGTCACTGGAGCTAGAATCATTCATACTGACTAAAGTTGACAAAGGCCCCCGTCCCAGTCAACTTAGTAGGCCCACAAGTCAGCCTCCCGCCATGGTGGGTGATACGTCTCCAACATATCTACTTTTCCAAACACTTTTGCCCTTGTTTTGGACTCTAACTTGCATGATTTGAATGAAACTAACCCGGACTGACGCTGTTTTCAGCAGAACTGCCATGATGTTTTTTATGTGTAGAAAACAAAAGTTCTCGGAATGACATGAAAATCCATAGAGGCAAGTTTTGGAAAATATAAAAAATACTGGCGAAAGAATCAAGACCAAGGGGCCCACACCCTGTCCACGAGGGTGGGGGGCGCGCCCCCTATCTCGTGGGCCCCCTAAGGCTCCATCGACCTCAACTCGAACTCCATATATTCCGTTTCGCGGAGAAAAAAATTAGAGAGAAAGTTTCATCGCGTTTTACGATACGGAGCTGCCGCCAAGCCCTAATCTCTCTTGGGAGGGCTGACCTGGAGTCCGTTCGGGGCTCCGGAGAGGGGGATTCGTCGCCGTCGTCATCATCAACCATCCTCCATCACCAATTTCATGATGCTCACCGCCGTGCGTGAGTAATTCCATCATAGGCTTGCTGGACGGTGATGGGTTGGATGAGATTTACCATGTAATCAAGTTAGTTTTGTTAGGGTTTGATCCCTAGTATCCACTATGTTCTGAGATTGATGTTGCTATGACTTTGCTATGCTTAATGCTTGTCACTAGGGCCTGAGTGCCATGATTTCAGATCTGAACCTATTATGTTTTCATGAATATATGTGTGTTCTTGATCCTATCTTGCAAGTCTATAGTCACCTATTATGTGTTATGATCCGACAACCCCGAAGTGACAATAATCGGGATACTTCTCGGTGATGACCGTAGTTTGAGGAGTTCATGTATTCACTATGTGTTAATGCTTTGGTCCAGTTCTCTATTAAAAGGAGGCCTTAATATCCCTTAGTTTCCACTAGGACCCCGCTGCCATGGGAGGGTAGGAGAAAAGATGTTATGCAAGTTCTTTTCCATAAGCACGTATGACTATTTACGGAATACATGCCTACATTACATTTATGAACTGGAGCTAGTTCTGTGTCACCCTATGTTATAGCTATTACATGAGGAATCGCATCCGACATAATTATCCATCATTGATCCTTTTCCTACGAGCTTTTCACATCTTGTTTTCGCTTATTTACTTTTTCGTTGCTACTGTTACAACTACTACAAAACTGTTATCTTTACTTTTGCCACTGTTACCTTTATTATCATACTACTTTGCAACTAAACACTCTGCTACAGATACTAAGTTATCCAGGCGTGGTTGAATTGAGAACTCAACTGCTAATACTCAATAATATTCTTTGGCTCCCCTTGTGTTGAATCAATAAATTTGGGTTGAATACTTTACCCTCGAAAGCTGTTGCGATCCCCTACACTTGTGGGTTATCAAAACTAATTTCTGGTGTCGTTTGTCGGCGCTCTGGGAACGGGGGTCCCCAGACTTGCCTGCCTGCGGCCTACGGCGTGGCTCAAAGGGGGCCCAGCGTGGCCCATCTTCATCAACACAAGCTCTAGACCCTTGTGTCATGCCCAAGATGCAACCCTATCCTAAAGGAACTCGAAGGTCCCACCAAGGATAGAAGCGCATCTTGAAGACGCTTTTGCAAGGTGGATATCATTACATCAACACTACATAATAGATGGGGATACATACAAAAGGCATACAATTTTTACCACACGAATACATCAATACAACCATGCATAAGTCAACATCCGACTACGGATGAAACACAAACAGAAACTCAAACGACATCCACCCTGCTAGCCCAGGCTGCCGACCTGGAACCTATCCCCTGATCAAAGAAGAAGCAGAAGAAGAACTCCAAAACATGGAACATCGCTCTCGCGTCAAGATCATCGCATAACCTGTACCTGCAACTATTGTTGTAGTAATCTGTGAGCCACGAGGACTCAGCAATCCCATTACCATGGGTATCAAGACTAGCAAAGCTTAATGAGAAAGGAAGGGGTAAAGTGGTGAGGTTGCATCAGCGACTAAGCATGTATGGTGGCTAACATACGCAAATAAGAGCGAGAAGAGAAGCAAAGGAACGGTCGTCAACTAGTAATGATCAAGAGGTGATCCTGAACGCCTACTTACATCAAACATAACCCAAAAACCATGTTCACTTCCAGGACTCCGCCGAAAAGAGACCATCACGGCTACACACGCGGTTGATGTGTTTTAATTCGTATCTGGTGTCAAGTTATCTACAACCGGACATTAACAAATTCCCATCTGCCACATAACCGCGGGCACGGCTTTCGAAAGATAATACCCTGCAGGGGTGTCCCAACTTAGCCCATGATAAGCTCTCGCGATCAACGAAGGATATTCCTTCTCCCAGGAAGACCCGATCAGTCTCGGAATCCTAGTTTACAAGACATTTCGACAATGGTAAAACAAGACCAGCAAAGCCGCCCGATGTGCCAACAAATCCTGATAGGAGCTGCACATATCTCGTTCTCAGGGCACACCGGATAGGTCAGCCTACGAGTAAAACCAGACCTCGAGTTGCCCCGAGGTGGCCCCACAGTCTGCTCGTTTCGGACCAACACTCGAAGGAGCACTGGCCCGGGGGGGCTAAAATAAAGATGACCCTCGGGCTCTGGAAACCCAAGGGAAAAAGGGCTAGGTGAGGCAAATGGTAAAACCAAGGTTGGGCCTTGCTGGAGGAGTTTTATTCAAAGCGAACTGTCAAGAGGGTCCCATAAATCACCCGACCGCGTAAGGAACGCAAAATCCAAGAACATAACACCAGTATGACGGAAACTAGGGCGCCAAGAGTGGAACAAAACACCAGGCATAAGGCCGAGCCTTCCACCCTTTACCAAGTATATAGATGCATTAATTAAATAAGAGATATTGTGATATCCCAACATAATCCTGTCCACCATGGAGTAATCTTCAACTTCACCTGCAACTAACAACGCTATAAGAGGGGCTGAGCAAAGCGGTAACATAGCCAAGAAACGGTTTGCTAGGAAGGGTGAAAAAGGTTAGAGGCTGACATGGCAATTTGGGAGGCTCGATAGAACAAGATGATAGGTATCGCATCATAGCGATAGAATGAAGCAACTAGCATAGCAATGATAGTAGTGAGATCCAGGGTAGCGGTCATTGCCTGAAATCCCGCTAGGAAGAAGAACGAGTCCATGAAGAAGACGGACGGGAGTAGTCGAACGAATCCTCACAATCGCAACATTACCGGAACTAAGAAGCAACACCGGAAAGAAACAAACAACATGGTAAATGCACAAGCATAAACATGGCATGATGCACAAACAAGTATGATGCATGACCAGTTTAATGAGGCATGGCATGGCAAAGTGCAACAAACAATACTACAAGTTAAGTGGAGCTCAATATGCAATGAGTTGCATATTGACAAAACACCACATCCATTATTTAGTTCTCTCTCGTTTAAGCTACCAAACAATATTAAATGTTGTTAAACATGGCAAGAGGTGAAGCATAATAAAACTACCTATCTAGGCAAGTTTAAATGAGGCCGGAACAACGAACAACAATTCCGAAAAATCCCCATATTATTTAGCAATTTAACGCAAACAACAATTCCGGGAAAATCCTCATATGCAAATTATGGATTTGGTACTGTTCTGCCCTAAACAATATTTTAATGTTGTTAAACAGGGAAATAAAGTCCACCATGTTAAACTAGGCATTTTCCACCCCATTTACATATAAAGTTTGTTTAAAACCGAGCTACGGTTATTTAGTTATGAAATAAAGCATTTTAACATGGCATTTATGCAAATTAATTCAAACAACACATTTAAACATTCTAAACTGGGATGAAAGGAGGATATTATGAAACTAGATAAAATTCTAACCATTTTACAGGTTTAAATCATTTTAGTCCGATGCACGGTTAATGAGTTATTATATGCATGATGTGCAAGGGCTTTTCTGTAAATCTGTAAACTCTGGATAAATGCGAAAATCACAGCAGCAGGAAAAAAACACTGCGGGCCGAATCTGACTGGCCCGATAGCAGCATGGGCGCTGGAGGCTCACCATGGGCCATGGCCCGTTCGGTGGATAGGGGAGGCAGGGCGCGAAGTGGGGGGCTGGAGACAAGCTGGGCCTTGGCGAGGCAAGAGGAGGCCCACGTGCGGTCAACGCGCTTGAGATGAACAAAACGCTGCTGCTCTCGTTTCTGAAGGACAGAAACAGTAGCACCATGGCGATGGAGAAGACGACAGCAGGGGGGGTCCTGGCGGCGGGGTCGGCGGGAACCGGCCGGAACGGGGCGGATTAGGTGGCTAGGCGGCGGAGCAGAGGAGATCCGGTCCTAATCGGGGCCGGGGCTCGAACTTGACGGGCGGCTATGGGGTGTTGTGTGAAGAGAAGACATAACATTCAGAGGGGAAACCAGGGAAAGGAAGAAGAGAGAGACGGAGATGGCAGGGCACGACGACCCGCGGGTTCCGGTGGCGCGAATGAGGAGGAGGCATCGGGCGCGCTGTCGACCTGCTGGTCCGGTGCTGGTTATGGCAGAGGCTCATGTCAAGGAACCTCTAGCGGTGCCATGACCGTGGAGAGGTGGCTGGAGGCGACGGGGAATCGAGGGAAGAGGGTGGAGGCAGTTGCTGGGTTGGTGAGGAGGGGATCTGGGAGGATCCCAAGGAAGAAGGGGACTAGCGACGATGGGACAAGCTCCCGAGGAACAGGGGAATGTGGGTTGCGGCGGCTGCGGGATGTAATGGATGGATGGGACAGCCTAGGTCTAGGGTTAGGTTGGTTATATAGGTAGGTTGGTTAGCTTAGGGCAAAATGGACCCTCCGATCAAAATCGAACGGTCGAAAATAAATAGGTTAGGGAGTCCAAATAAAAAAAACGGAGATGTTTTGTAGACGTTTGGGGATGATCCGGATCCAACGGTCATGACTGCCCGGGTCGGGTTCGGAGAAGTTTCGAACACGCACGTGAGGGTTCTGCGAGCTGGCAAGAGAGGTTAGGTGGTCACGGTCAAGAGGGAAGCGAAAACCCGATTGGTCTTGGAACGGTCAATGAAAGCAAGGGGGGACGCGACAACTACAAACGGGTGCATTATGAAAACATGCAGATGCAATGCGGATGATGTCATGAGATGAAATGCATGGCATGAACAAAATGCAAAACAAAAGATAAAAACCCAACCACGAAGGAAATATCATATCGCATCTCCGGAAAAGGCAAGAGTTGGAGTTACGAATACGGAAAGTTGTATCCGGGGCGTTACAACACTCCACCACTACGAGAGGATCTCATCCCGAGATCTAGGATGGCACCGGAGAGAAACGGAAGAGGAAGATAAGAGGTAAACTAAGTTGCTTCTTTGACGAACGAGTGAAACCACGAACCTTGAGAGGTGGAGCAATTGAAAAGAAAGAGTACAACAGAGATGAACGAGATGCAAACAATCCGTTAGAAAAGATGAACAAGGAGTATTACGAGAACTTGAAGGTTGCAAAGACATGAATCAAGAGTTTAATGGACAAGATAGAATTCAAAACCACTGCGGTTAAAACAAGATGGGAGAGGAATAATTCGGGTGGCACTCCAGTTGAACATGGAAAGAATAGAACATGAACTTGAGAAGATGGGATGATACTTGATGAAATCAACAACACACTGCCTCCGGAAGCACTCAGGATGAAAAATAGAGGCAAAACTTGATAAGATGAAAAGAACTTGAAGAGATGACACCACACTCCGATTAAATGGATAAGCACGAAAAGAACACGATCCTCACAATTCGAGATGATGAGTGAAGAGAGCAACATCGCCATGCCTTCGGAAGAAAGAATAGAAGATAGATCACTGGAATAAAAGAATGGAGAAGAAAATGCCAACTTCTGCCACAAATGATCTTGGAAAGCACCCTTCCAAGAAGGTTAGAACGGAGTTGTTGGAAAACCAACAACGAAAAGAATAAGCTTGTAGTGGGCTTATGGAAAACGTCTCAAAACTTGAGGTGAAATTCTGCCACTAACGAAAAACAATTGCTTGTTTGAAATCAAAGAAGAGATGAAAACTTCTTCCACCAAGATGATAGAGAGATAACTTGGATCATTGATAAGCACCACAATAGCAACATTCCTTAGGGAAGGCTTTAGGTGAAATCTATACCACGATAACTCCAACGAAGTGGTTGATGGATTTAAAATACCTCATTCTTGACAACATGTGAATCATGAAACATGAAGGAAATTGTCAAGAGTGACATAACACCACGTCAAAAGATAAGGTAGAAAGAATTGCACTTCGAAATGCAAGACGAAGAATACTTGAACGCCTCAAAATAAAACATGTGTTGAGCACCGTGTTTATTTTAGAGTATAGCTTGGCGGATCATAACTTTGAGAGAAAACTTGAGGAACAATTGAAGAATGAAAGAATCCTTGACGAACCACCATGTAGAGCCTCCATGGAGAACTCCGGTAATAAAAGGATGATAAAAAGAAAGAGAAGTTGAAAAACACAAGGTGAAGCCTTGCAATGATTTTGATGGAGCTTCGCGACGAGATAATGCGGAAAACTTGGAACTCTGAAAAAGGAAAAGATGAAACACTAGAACCAAGAATTACTTCATCATGAACAATCTCCGGAAGAAAAGAATTGAATCGCCTCAAGGAAATAAGAATAAGATTTATTGTATGCTTATCCTTCATCAAATTAAATTGATGACAAGCAATGGATTTGCATACTACTTATTCGCGTTGAAAAATGCTTAAAGAGAGATATAGCGCGAACTTGAGAAGGTATTGATGGAACCACCGATGGAATTGAAACAACGAAAGAATGAATGAATTGATACGATAACGAAGGAAGAGAAATCTTGAACGAACCACCGTAAGAATTGAAAATGAACGTAGAAAAGGCACAATTCAACGGGAAGAATTGGAAAACGAATGAAGATACTTGAGGGGATTTAGCTACCTAAGAACGAAGAGATCATGAACTGATTAGAGGATATTAGAACGATTCACGGGTAAGATTTGGAGAATGATAGCTACACGCTGAGAATGAAGAATTATGACATGATGGACTTCGGAGGTAAGAAATGGAAACAACTCATGAAATGCTCCGGATGGTAAGAAAAGAATTGTCACAATCAAAACATTTATGAGGATAGCATGAAGCTAGAACCATGAATATTCAAGAGAATGGACCAAGATTTAAGAGAAATCCTTCTTCGGCCTTCAAATGTTGAGAATGATGACAAAAACCACCATGAATTGTAGAGATACTCCGGGAGAATTAAAAGAGGAAAGGTTGAGCCAAAGATGAAAAGAATTTGAAAACGACCTTGGAGAAGGCATGTGACTGATGAAAATTCATTCTTACGTCAAACTTGGAAATGAATTTGAGAATCGCTCCTGATAATTCGAAGAGTCAGGTAAGATCCTGGGGAAAGAGCTGTGGGTTAGGGCCCACTCAAAGTTACACCGTTGAACGATTGATCGAAAGGGGGGGGATTGCACCGGTTGAATTAAATGGCCTGAATGAGATAACAACCTCGAAATAATTTGAACGGATTGAGAATGGAAACACAAGTCTTGTGAGATATCTTCAGCACTATAGAACAAATGAATAGCAAGAAGTGAAAGATTAAGAGGTGCATCGGCATGAGAAAGCATTTATAACAAGGAAAAGAGTATGATCAACACCGCAAGCTTGAATTGGATCCACCAGAGAAGAAACAACAATGAAGGATGATGAACTTGAAACTGTTGAGCATCTTCATGGGAAATCACCGGATAAGAACATTGAAAGAAAAGAATGAAGACACTTCTCATGAATAAATGGATACTTGATTAAAATATATGAGTTCTTGAAGAAAAAAGGGTGGGAGGGCGGGAAAAACAAAGGCAACTTGGGGACGGATGAAACGGATACCGTTGAGAAAACTTAGAATTGATCTTATGGATGGGGAGAATGATGGGATCCACTTGAAGAGAAGCACGCCGGTTGGAAAGAATTAACAAGACAACCTCGATGATCAAGAAGGATTAGTATTCACATAGCAATATGAGAACACCGTTTAGGAAAGGTATGGATTCAACATTTGACTTCGAAGCAACTCGAATACCACAAATAAAACAAAACAAAGGATTTGGCTTGCATAATAAGCCGGAAACAAACACATATGATAGAGATTTACCCAATCCCATATCATGCATCTGCCGGAAAGATATTCTAGGAGCTACTTGAATTCCCACCTATAAACTCCCGAAACTTTCTGGTTATGCAATCTGGTGTTGGGATACAGGGGAAGCAATATATCTCACCCAAACTAACAATCCCTACATCCAGCTGTATTCATCCGTCAACACATAACCAAGAAAACTCCGGAAATCGTGTACCTCAACCTTCGAAAAGCATCCGTTATATGAGTTATGGCAATACTCCCGAACTCCCCAGTACTGGGTGGCGTCGAGGTTATCTCACCAACAACTGCATAAAAGAGATTTTCGATGTCGGCAAAACTCAGGTATTCCAGAACTGCAACGATAAAATTATGACGACAACACCTCGGAGCTCAACTCCCCGGGACACTGCCACAACCCCAAAATGTCAGGAGGCACCAAGAACAATGTTCTCATCACAAGACTATCGGAGCAATTCCAAGATACCCGCATGATCCTCAATTTTTTGAGAAAAAATTGAGGAGAGGGAAGATAAAACATCTACGTCAAGAGTCCTCACCAGAGTGACGAAGGGGGTTGAGGAGTAAAAAGAATCCTACTCTCCGATATATATAATCCTAAGACTCAAAATAGTTTTCTTCTAGACTCAACAACGGTCAACAATCAAGGGGGCTCCTATGGTCGGTCGAGGCTCTGATACTAACTTGTCACGCCCAAGATGCGACCCTATCCTAAAGGAACTTGAAGGTCCCACCAAGGATAGAAGCGCATCTTGAAGACGCTTTTGCAAGGTGGATATCATTACATCAACATTACATAATATATGGGGATACATACAAAAGGCATACAATGCCACACGAATACATCAATACAACCATGCATAAGTCAACATCCGACTACGGATGAAACACAAATAGAAACTCAAACGACATCCACCCTGCTAGCCCAGGCCGCCGACCTGGAACCTATCCCCTGATCGAAGAAGAAGCAGAAGAAGAACTCCAAAACATGGAACATCGCTCTCGCGTCAAGATCATCGCATAACCTGTACCTGCAACTGTTGTTGTAGTAATCTGTGAGCCATGAGGACTCAGCAATCCCATTACCATGGGTATCAAGACTAGCAAAGCTTAATGGGAAAGGAAGGGGTAAAGTGGTGAGGTTGCAGCAGCGACTAAGCATGTATGGTGGCTAACATACGCAAATAAGAGCGAGAAGAGAAGCAAAGGAACGGTCGTCAACTAGTAATGATCAAGAGGTGATCCTGAACTCCTACTTACGTCAAACATAACCCAAAAACCGTGTTCACTTCCCGGACTCCGCCGAAAAGAGACCATCACGGCTACACACGCGGTTGATGCGTTTTAATTCGTATCTGGTGTCAAGTTATCTACAACCGGACATTAACAAATTCCCATCTGCCACATAACCGCGGGCATGGCTTTTGAAAGATAATACCCTGCAGGGGTTTCCCAACTTAGCCCATGATAAGCTCTCGCGATCAACGAAGGATATTCCTTCTCCCAGGAAGACCCGATCAGTCTCGGAATCCCAGTTTACAAGACATTTCGACAATGGTAAAACAAGACCAGCAAAGCCTCCCGATGTGCCGACAAATCCCGATAGGAGCTGCACATATCTCGTTCTCAGGGCACACCGGATAGGTCAGCCTACGAGTAAAACCAGACCTCGAGTTGCCCCGAGGTGGCCCAGCAGTCTGCCCATTTCGGACCAACACTCGAAGGAGCACTGGCCCGGGGGGGGGCTAAAATAAAGATGACCCTCGGGCTCCGGAAACCCAAGGGAAAAAGGGCTAGGTGAGGCAAATGGTAAAACCAAGGTTGGGCCTTGCTGGAGGAGTTTTATTCAAAGCGAACTGCCAAGGGGGTCCCATAAATCACCCGACCGCGTAAGGAACGCAAAATCCGGGAACATAACACCGGTATGATGGAAACTAGGGCGGCAAGAGTGGAACAAAACACCAGGCATAAGGCCGAGCCTTCCACCCTTTACCAAGTATATAGATGCATTAATTAAATAAGAGATATTGTGATATCCCAACATAATCCTGTCGACCATGGAGCAATCTTCAACTTCACCTGCAACTAACAACGGTATAAGAGGGGCTGAGCAAAGCGGTAACATAGCCAAGCAATGGTTTGCTAGGAAGGGTGAAAAAGGTCAGAAGCTGACATGGCAATTTGGGAGGCTCGATAGAACAAGATGATAGGTAGCGCAGCATAGCGATAGAACGAAGCAACTAGCATAGCAATGATAGTAGTGAGATCCAGGGTAGCGGTCATCTTGCCTGAAATCCCGCTAGGAAGAAGAACGAGTCCATGAAGAAGACGGACGGGAGTAGTCGAACGAATCCTCACAATCGCAACATTACAGGAACTAAGAAGCAACACCGGAAAGAAACAAACAACATGGTAAATGCACAAGCATAAACATGGCATGATGCACAAACAAGTATGATGCATGACCAGTTTAATGAGGCATGGCATGGAAAAGTGCAACAAACAATACTACAAGTTAAGTGGAGCTCAATATGCAACGAGTTGCATATTGACAAAACACCACATCCATTATTTAGTTCTCTCTCGTTTAAGCTACCAAACAATATTAAATGTTGTTAAACATGGCAAGAGGTGAAGCATAATAAAACTACCTATCTAGGCAAGTTTAAATGAGGCCGGAACAACGAACAACAATTCCGAAAAATCCCCATGTTATTTAGCAATTTAACGCAAACAACAATTCCGGGAAAATCCTCATATGCAAATTATGGATTTGGTATTGTTCTGCCCTAAACAATATTTTAATGTTGTTAAACAGGGAAATAAAGTCCACCATGTTAAACTAGGCATTTTCCACCCCATTTACATATAAAGTTTGTTTAAAACCGAGCTACGGTTATTCAGTTATGAAATAAAGCATTTTAACATGGCATTTATGCAAATTAATTCAAACAACACATTTAAACATTCTAAACTAGGATGAAAGTAGGATATTATGAAACTAGATAAAATTCTAAGCATTTTACAGGTTTAAATCATTTTAATCCGATGCACGGTTAATGAGTTATTATATGCATGATGTGCAAGGGCTTTTCTGTAAATCTGTAAACTCTGGATAAATGCGAAAATCACAGCAGCAGGAAAAAAACACTGCGGGCCGAATAACTGGCCCGATAGCAGCATGGGCGCTGGAGGCTCACCATGGGCCATGGCCCGTTCGGTGGATAGGGGAGGCAGGGCGCGAAGTGGGGGGCTGGAGACGCTCTGGGCCTTGGCGAGGCAAGAGGAGGCCCACGTGCGGTCAACGCGCTCGAGACGAACGAAACACTGCTGCTCTCATTTTTGAAGGACAGAAACAGTAGCACCATGGCGATGGAGAAGACGACGGCAGGGGGGTCCTGGCGGCGGGGTCGGCGGGAACCGGCCGGAACGGGGCGGATTAGGTGGCTAGGCGGCGGAGCAGAGGAGATCCGGTCCCGATCGGGGCCGGGGCTCGAACTTGACGGGCGGCTATGTGGCTGTTGTCTGAAGAAAAGACATAACATTCAGAGGGGAAAACAGGGAAAGGAAGAAGAGAGAGACGGAGATGGCAGGGCACGACAACCTGCGGGTTCCGGTGGCGCGAACGAGGAGGAGGCATCGGGCGCGCTGGCAACCTGCTGGTCAGGGCAGAGGCTCGTGGCAAGGAACCTCCAGCGGCGCCATGACCATGGAGAGGTGGCTGGAGGCGACGGGGAATCGAGGGAAGTGGGTGGAGGCAGTTGCTGGGTTGGTGAGGAGGGGATCTGGGAGGATCCCAAGGAAGAAGGGGACTAGCGACGATGGGAGAAGCTCCCGAGGAATAGGGGAATGTGGGTGGCGGCGGCTGCGGGATGTAATGGATGGATGGGACAGCCTAGGTCTAGGGTTAGGTTGGTTATATAGGTAGGTTGGTTAGCTTAGGGCAAAATGGACCCTTCGATCAAAATCGAACGGTCGAAATAAATAGGTTAGGGAGTCCAAATAAAAAAACGGAGATTTTTGTAGTTGTTTGGGGATGATCCGGATCCAACAGTCGTGACTGCCCGGGTCGGGTTCGGAGAAGTTTCGAACACGCACGCGAGGGTTCTGTGAGCTGGCAAGAGAGGTTAGGTGGTCACGGTCAAGAGGGAAGCGAAAACCCGATTGGTCTCGGAACGGTCAATGAAAGCAAGGGGGGACGCGACAACTACAAACGGGTGCATTATGAAAACATGCAGATGCAATGCGGATGATGTCATGAGATGAAATGCATGGCATGAACAAAATGCAAAACAAAAGATAAAAACCCAACCACGAAGGAAATATCATATCGCATCTCCAAAAAAGGCAAGGGTTGGAGTTACGAATACGGAAAGTTGTATCCGGGGCGTTACACCTCGCGAGGGGCCAAGCCTCACGGGGCGGACGACAAGGAGCTTCCTCAGGCACGGCCTCATCAGGCTGGCTCACGAGGAGGCGGAGAGTTCAAGGCGGGGTACCTCGCGAGGTGCCCATGACGCAAGCCATGACGACCAAGGGCGCCAGTCGGGCGCCAGCCCGCAAAGTGTCCTCCTTTCCTCTTTGGTGCAAAGGGAGCAAGTGCAGGTGAGAGCATCAAGCAAAGGCATCCATTTCGGTGCAACAAGACCAAGACCAGCCCAACGGCAGGGAGGAAGTCATTGTGGAGCCCAAGCAGGCGTCACCACCAGAGCCTTTGACAGGCGAGGACCAACTTTAGTCAGGATAAGTGTACCCGCTGTTCCCCTTCAAAATGGCCAATTGTTGGCGCCCTTCCCGCTCAATATTTGGGAAGAGGCCCAGGGCCTTTGCCTATAAATAGGACTAGCCACCCCCAGGGTAGAGAGAGCTTGATCTAGTATCTGGCATACATCTAGAATAGAGAGAGAGGGAGAGCGACTGAACTCTTCCTAGCAGTTCATCGCACCAGCCAAGAACAGACCCTCGCGAGGCTGTTCTTCCTCGTATTGTTCATCATCAGCGCAAGAGGCAATCCACCACACCACACACTGGAGTAGGGTTTTACACCATGATGGTGGCCTGAACCAGTATAAACCCCGAGTCTCTTGTGTTGTTTCTTTCGTAGTTTAGATCCAAGCGATTCGGCGAGGAGCAGGTAGGTAGAGGGCGAAATCTCCGCACGCACCCCAGTGTTCCAACCTCAAGGGTCTGCCAGAACCCGAAATCCGACATTTGGCGCGCCAGGTAGGGGTGCACTGGAATTTGTCTTCGGTCGCCCTGTTCTACTCCGACCATCTCATCCATGTTTGACACTCGTCGGGCCCGCGCCGGGCGCCGAGCCGCCCTCGCCTCCCATGCCGCTCAGATGGCTCCCGTCGGCGGGAGCCCTCGTCGTTCCACGTCACCTGCCGTCAATGCCGCCACCGGCCCGGCGGGGAACGAGCAGCAAGCATCATCCGAGCATCCCCCCGTGGCCTCTTGGGGAGAGCTGCGCGGCCTCTTCCTCGCCCATCACGCCGCGCCGGCCTCCCCGGTCGTCGCAGCCCTCCTGGGCGGCTCACAGGCGCCGCCCTCCAGTCACCACGTCAAGCCGTTCGTCTGCCGGGTCGGCGCCGCCTCCACGCGGCAGGGGGCTCCCCCGGACCGGTCGGAGCCACGGGCTAGGCTGGCCTTCGGCTCGGAGGATCACCCCTCCAACTCGGCCAGCTCGGGTGTGCTCCCCATGCTGTGCACCCCCACCATCTGCCAGGTGGCTGTCACCAGGACTCTCATTGACGGCAGCGCAGGCCTCAGCGTGCTCTCAGTCGAAGCCTTCAACCTCCTCCGCATACCCTGGGAGCGGCTGCAACCCAGCCGGCCCTTCTCGGGCGTCGGGGGCGGGTCATCCAGCTCCTTGGGACAGATCCGGCTCCCAGTAACTTTCGGCACCTACGACAATTTTCGCACAGAGCAGGTCGATTTCGATATCGCCCCCATCGGCCTCCCCTACAACGCCATCCTCGGCTATCCAGCACTGGCCCAGTTCATGGCCGCGACTCACCCGGCGTACAACCTTATAAAGATGCCCGGGAGTAGCGGTGTCCTCACCGTGCCTGGGGACACTGGGGATGCGCTGCAAGCGCTCAGGCTCGCCTTCAAGACGACGGCGTCGGCACAGCCCGCCAACGCGGGGACTCCTGAGCCCAAGGGGGCTGCACCGACCAAAAAGAAACAGTTGTTCACCCAAGACAAGGCGGAGACCAAGCAGATACCCGTTGACGAGGACGGGTCCAGTAGCGCTACCTTCACCATAGGCACCAACCTCGGGCCCGAGCAAGAGGAAGCCCTGGTCAAGTTCCTGTGCGCAAACAAGAAGGTGTTCGCCTGGGAGCCCGATCAGTTGGCGGGGATCCCACGGGGCATAATCAAGCACCACCTCAACGTGTGCCCCAACGTGCGCCCCGTGAAGAAGAAGGCGAGGCGGCAGTCCACTAAAAAGCAGGCCTTCATCGTCCAGGAGACCCGCAAGGTCCGATATCCATATTGGTTGGCCAACCTTGTGGTTGTGCCAAAGAAGGGAGGGAAGGAGCGCATGTGTGTCGACTTCACCAACCTCAACAAAGCATGCCCGCAAGATCCGTTCCCGCTCCCCCGCATCAATCAGATCGTTGATTCCACCGCTGAGTGTGACCTGTTATGCTTCTTGGATGCCTTCTCCGGGTATCACCAGATCAAGATGGTGGTGGAAGACGTGGAGAAGACGGCCTTCCTGACCCCGTGTGGGGTGTACTGCTATACATGCATGCCGTTTGGACTATGCAACGCGGGGGCAACCTTTCAGCAGCTCATGCACATCACCTTGGGCCCGCAACTCGGGAAGAATGTGGAGGCTTACGTCGACGACATTGTAGTGAAGTCTCGCGAGGCCAAGACCCTGATACAAGACCTGGAGGAAACCTTCGCAAACCTCAATTCAGTGAGCCTGTGGCTCAACCCGGAGAAGTCTGTGTTTGGAGTCCCCTCGGGCAAGCTCTTGGGCTTCCTCGTGTCCCACCAAGGCATCGAGGCCAACCCAGAAAAGGTCAAGGCAGTCGAGGACATGAGCCCACCAAAGAGCCTCCGAGAAATGCAGAAGCTCATGGGGCGCGTGACTGTGCTAGGGCGCTTCATCTCCAGGTTAGGGGAGCGAGCGCTGCCTTTCTTCCAGCTGATGAAGAAAAAGGGGCCCTTTGAATGGACTGAAGAGGCCGACAAGGCGTTCCAAGATCTCAAGAGATACCTAACCAGCCCTCCGGCGATGGTGGCCCCACGCCCTCAAGAGCCCTTGGTACTCTACCTCACCACCACTCCTTACTCCGCCAGCGCGGCTCTGGTGGCAGTTAGGGAGGAGCGTCGGACCAAAGCCACGGCAGCTACCCGTGTCAAGGCAAAGCAGGACCAAGAAGGACTCACAGAGATCGCTACCACGGCTGAGGAGGATCAGCCGCCGCAGGGGAGCGCGCCGGGAACGGAGGAGGCCCCTCCCCAAGGCAACCAGCTTCCGGAAGCTCCATCGCCTCAGGAGGCGCCACGGCCTCCGGAGGACGCCACCAGCACCGACGCTCCAAGCCTCGTCGAGCACCCAGTGTACTTCGTAAGCACGGTGTTGCAGGATGAGAGGGCACGGTACCCCATGCCACAGAAGCTCCTCCTCGCGCTACTGGTGGCCTTGCGCAAGCTGCGACACTACTTCCAGGGTCACCCGATCAAGGTTGTCTCAGCATACCCCTTGGAAAGGGTGATCAGGAGCCCTAACTCAGCCGGAAGGGTCGCTGAGTGGAACATTGAACTGCAAGCGTTTCAGCTCGAATTCAGCACGAGCAGGGTCATCAAGGGAGCCGCGCTAGCAGATTTCGTGGCCGAATGGACGGAGGCACCAGACCTCAAGGCCGACGAGGATCGATCCCTCTCCCCGGGAAGCGAGGCGCCAGAAGGCTGGGTCATGTACTTCGACGGGGCGTTCTCCAGGCATGGCGCTGGGGCTGGGGCGGTGCTCATATCTCCCACTCAGGACAAGCTTTACTATGCCGTGCAGCTCTGTTTCCAGCAGGGTGAAAAGGTCTCCAACAATATAGCAGAGTACGAAGGACTGATAGCGGGCTTGAAGGCCGCCGCTGCCCTAGGGGTGAAGCGCCTTACTATCAAGGGCGATTCGCAGCTCCTCGTCAATTTCTCCAACAAGGTATATGAGCCAAGAGATGAGCACATGGAAGCCTACCTTGCGGAGGTCCGCAGGATGGAGAAGCAGTTCTGGGGGTTGGAGCTACAGCATGTGCCCCGCGGCACTAATCATGAGACCGACGACATCGCCAAATGAGCCTCCAGGCGGTTGCCCCAGGAGCTGGGCGTCTTTGAGGAACGACTCTTCAAGCCCTCGGCCCTGCCATCATTATCGAACATAGCACAACCTCGGGTGGAGCTTCCCCAGCCACCTGCCTTGGGAGCCCCAGCCTGTGGCCCAGCCTCAGGAGCACGCCTGCTCCTAACGATGGAGCCTCAGGAGGGGTGCTGGATCACAGAGCTCTGGAGCTACTTAACACAACGGACCCTGCCGGAGAAGGAGGAGGAAGCAGAGCGTGTGGCGCGGCAAGCTACAGCGTACTGCATCAGGGATGGAGAGCTCTACCGGAAACGACCAAACGATGTGTCCCTACGCTGCATCACCAGGGAGCAAGGGAAGGAACTGCTGGCAGATATACACGGTGGAGACTGTGGGCATCATTCGTCATCGCGGACCCTCGTCGGCAAGGCATTCCGCAGCAGTTTGTATTGGCCTACTGCGCTCAATGACGCTGTCGAACTAGTGAAGGCTTGCGAGGCTTGCCAATTCCACGCCAAGCAGATCCATCAGCCGGCAGGAGGTCTGCAAACCATACCCCTCACGTGGCCGTTCGCAGTCTGGGGGCTGGATATCCTGGGCCCGTTTCCTCGGGCGCCAGGGGGCTATCGCTACCTATACGTCGCCGTGGACAAGTTCACCAAGTGGGCTGAAGTCGAGGTCGTCCGCACCATCCGTGCTGGTTCTGTGGTTTAGTTCGTCAAGGGCATCGTGAGCCGGTTCGGGGTGCCGAACCGCATCATCACTGACAATGGTTCGCAGTTCACCAGTAACCTCTTCAAAACATACTGTGCTAACCTTGGAACGCAGATATGCTACACTTCGGTGGCGCACCCCCGAAGCAACGGCCAGGCCGAGCGGGCCAACACAGAAGTCCTGAGGGACCTCAAGACCAGAACATTCAAGAAGAAACTGGAGGCCTGCGGCAGAGGTTGGTACGATGAGCTTCAGTTCGTGTTGTGGTCCATTCGCACAACCGCGACCAAGCCGACTGGGGAGACCCCCTTCTTCCTAGTCTATGGAGCCGAAGCGGTCCTCCCTCACGAGGTCAGGCGTCGTTCCGCGCGGGTCTTGGCGTTCGATGAGACGCAACAGGACGCCATGCGGGGAATGGACCTCGTGCTGGGGGAGGAGCGTCGTCGAGAAGCCGCGCTGCGAGCGGCAAGGTACCAACAAGCACTGCGGCGATACCACTGCCGCAACATCCGCCCCAGAACTCTTGAGGTAGGGGACCTCGTGCTCCGGCGGGTTCTCTCCAGGGAGGGACTGCATAAGCTCTCTCCCATGTGGGAGGGCCCGTTCAAGGTTGTTCATGTTTCCAGGCCCGGCTCCGCGCGCTTGGAGACTCGGGAGGGAGTACCTGTCCAGAATGCGTGGAACATCCAGCACCTCCGGAGGTTTTACCCCTAAAAAGGCCCAGGGCCTGTGAAGAAGGTGAATGCCTGTGAAGCTCATCTTTTTGGAAAAGGCCCAGAGCCTGTGAAGAAGGCGAATGCCTGTGAAGCTCATCTTTTTGGAAAAGGCCCAGAGCCTGTGAAGAAGGCGAATGCCTGTGAAGCTCACCTTTTTGGAAAAGGCCCAGAGCCTGTGAAGAAGGCGAACGCCTGTGAAGCTAATGCGTTTTGGAAAAGGCCTGGAGCCTGTGAAGAGGGCCAATGCCCGTGAAGCTTGTTTCCCCCAAGAAAGGCCCGGAGCCTGTGAAGAGGGACAATGCCCGTGAAGCTTGTTTCCCCCAAGAAAGGCCCAGAGCCTGTGAAGAAGGCCAATGCCTGTGAAGCTCGCCGCCCGTGACACTCTCACGTAATAATGAGTTGGGGCTGTACACGCCCCCTGGGGCTCCCTCCCACACCCAGTGGCAGCACTTAGCTCCACGTTGGTGAGAAGACGTCGAAGATTAGATTAGGTGCCGGACGCGGCTTTTTCATTTGCTTTCTGCAGTTGGCTTGTTCGCTCTTATTTGAAGTTTTATTGAAGCTGTTGCCTTTGAGTTGTGGCTCTTCGACTTTTCGCTCTCCTACCTCGATTTCTCTCGCGCGAGGTCTCACGAGGGAGCAGCCCTAACTCCCTCGTGAGTGTTTCTCTGACCTTATAGTTCAAGGTTTCACAACCCAGGTTCACTACAGGAGCACCCCTCTAGTCCGTGCCTCACGGGCATCGCGACACGAATACAGGGCCTGGGTCGGTTGCCCCCATGGCTGAGGCAGGGGATTACCTACGCGCGGACGTGCGGACGGAGATAACAATACCAAAATAACGGGAACATCACGATGATTAACGACGGTAACCCAAACACACCCCCAGGGGGCCCCACACTGCTGTCTTTTTTGCGCAGGAGAAAAGAAAAGAAAGGACAAATCAGGCGAAGCTCGCCCTACGCTGGCCCGCAGGAAAGACTCGAGCCGCCTCCGGAGCTCAGGCGGACTCCCTCTCGCGCTTCACCGGGGCGCGAGGGCGGGCAAACCCGCTGCCGCCCTCCAAGCAGGCACGACGGCGTGGAGGCTGACCGCAGCCGCTGCTAGAAGAGTCGCTGCCCGAAGAAGAACCAGTGAAGCTTGAGGAACCCTGGGCGCCGCCAACCGCGCGCGCGCTATCCTCTCCGTCCTCGCCGGGGCTGGATCCCCGGCTGCGGTCGTCGTCTTCAGGCCAGCACCCTGCGCGGCGACCATCTTCCCCAAACACCCTGACATAGAGGGTGGCGTCGCCGTCGAACTTGAAGTGCAGGGTGCACCGACGGCTCAGGCCACGCGCGCGGGCAAATGTCTGCCAGCCGCGGGTCAAGGCTAGGCTCCCGGCTGCGGAGACCTCCGGCAAAGCCCACGAGGCCCGGCTGCAACAGCCATCTGCCTGGAGCCAGAGGCCGCCCGGGGCGCCAGCCGGGAGCTCACCTAGGAGGAAGCGAGGGAGCTGGAGCCGGGCGCTGGTCGGCTCCGCCGCCCACACAACAAACTCCGGCAGCACCTCCGCAGAGTGGAAGCACGGCCTAGGGGGTCGCACGGCCGAAGCACGCCCCCCGGCCATGGCCAGCCGCCCGTCACCACGCGAGAAGCCACCTCCGTGACCGCGGGGGGCCGCTATGGAGGCCACATGGTGTTTGCGAGGGCGGCCTCGACCGCGCTTGGGCGGGGGAGAGGCAGACTCGACCTGGCGAGCCTTTCCTTTCTCTGCGGCCGAGAACTTCCTTGGTGGAGCCATGAAGAAGAGGGAGAAGCAAGAGGGGATAGACTGGAAGGGCGCGCGCCGTTCCGTACTTATAGCCGGCGAAGGCCAACCATCGACCTCCACGATCGCAGGTAATCATGACCCGCTTTTCATGCAGGGACTTGTCGAATCCGTGCAGTTGCCGAGGTGTCGTGGGGAAGCGAAGGCGCCCACGTCCAATCAACCGCCACGTGGCACCCAAGGCCGCAGGCTGTTAGGGCCCGCGACGCTTCGCACTTGCCCTTTCGCCTCTCTGCTCGGCCAAGTCCGGGCGCGCCGTGGGCCCAGGGGCTACTGTCGGCGTTCTGGGACGGGGGTCCCCAGACTTGCCTGCCTGCGTGATACTACTTTGCCATTAGGTGAATTTCTTGATGAACAACTTGCTAGGGCTAGAGAGAATGAAATTATCGAAGATGCTATTATTGATGATAGTGATGATGAAAGTTCTCCCCCTGATTATGAATTACCTGTTGTTCCCGAGGGTTATGTTATGGAAGAGGAAGCTGCTAGAGCTATCTTTGCTTGCAAAGATGGATATGATCTTAAAAAGTTATTAGCTAAATGGAAGCAGCAGTATCTTAATGCTAGAATCAAACCTGACCCTGCTTTTGTTACTTCACCTATCTGTGTTACTGATAAGGATTATGAATTTTCTGTTGATCCTGAAATAATTACTTTAGTTGAATCTGATCCTTTTTATGGCCTTGAATCTGAAACTGTTGTGGCACATCTTACCAAGTTGAATGATATAGCCACCCTGTTTACTAATGATGAGAAGTCTCGCTATTATTATATACTTAAGATATTTCTGTTCTCATTAAAGGGTGATGCTAAGACTTGGTTTAATTCTCTTGCTCCTGGTTGTGTGCGTAGTCCCCAGTATATGATTTATTACTTCTCTGCTAAATATTTCCCTGCCCATAAGAAACAAGCTGCCTTGCGGGAAATATATGATTTTGTGCAAATCAAAGAAGAGAGTCTCCCACAAGCTTGGGGGAGGCTTCTCCGATTACCTAATGCTTTGCCTGATCATCCTCTTAAGAAAAATGAAATACTTGATATCTTTTATAATGGACTAACCGATGCTTCCAAGGACTACTTGCATAGTTGTGCTGGTTGTGTTTTCAGGGAAAGAACAGTCGACGAAGCTGAATTACTATTGAAAATATATGGACTCTTCCTGAGCCAATTCCTGAGGCAATTCCTGAACCAATTGAGCCAACTCCTGAGCCTATTCCTAAACCCACTCTGAAGAAGAGAGGTGTTTTATTTCTCAGTCCTGAAGATATGCAAGAGGCAAAGAAATCAATGAAAGAAAAAGGTATTAAAGCTGAAGATGTTAAGAATTTACCTCCTATTGAAGAAATACATGGTCTTAATATACTACCTGTTGAAGAACCACATTGTCTTGATAACCCGACACATGTAGTAAAGGTAAATTCTCTCTATAGATATGATAAAGTTGAAATCCCCTCTACTAAATTTAATAGCCCTTGCTTAGATGAATTTGATGACTTTATGGCTAGACAAGAAAGTTTCAATGCTTATGTTGGTAGAGAATTAAAGAATAATGCTTTCGAGATAGGACGCTTGAGTGATTACATGGCTAGAGTTAAAGGTGAACTTAAACTCATTAGCAAATATGCTTCTATGGTTGCTACTCAAGCTGAGCAAGTACTTAAAGCTCAAAATGATTTGCTCGATGAATTAAATAATAAACCTGACTTTGCTATTAGAGTGGCAACTAGAACTGGTAGAATGACTCAGGAACCTTTGTATCCCGAAGGCCACCCTAAGAGAATCGAGCAAGATTCTCAGAGAAATAATTTAGAGGCACCTGGTTCTTCCAAAAAGAAGAAAAAGAAAAATGATAGGACTTTGCATGCTTCTAGTGAACCTACAATAGACACACCTGAGAATCCCAATGATATTTCTATCTCTGATGCTGAAACACAATCTGGTGATGAACATGAACCTAGTGATAATGTTAATGATAATGTTCATGTTGATGCTCAACCTAGCAAAAACAATGATATAGAGATTGAACCTGCTGTTGATCTTGATAACCCACAATCAAAGAATCAACGTTGTGATAAGAGAGATTTTGTTGCTAGGAAGCACGGTAGAGAAAGAGAACCATGGGTTCAGAAACCCATGCCCTTCCCTCCTAAACCATCCAAGACAAAGGATGATGAAGATTGTGAGCGCTTTGCTGAAATGATTAGACCTATTTTCTTATGTATGCGCTTAACTGATATGCTTAAAGTAAATCCTTATGCTAAGTATATGAAAGATATCATCACAAATAAAAGAAAGATACCGAAAGCTGAGATTTCCACCATGCTTGCTAATTACACTTTTAAGGGTGGAATACAAAAGAAACTTGGAGACCCCGGGGTACCAACTATACCATGCTCCATTAGAAGAAATTATGTTAGAACTGCTTTATGTGATCTTGGAGCCGGTGTTAGTGTTATGTCTCTCTCTTTATATCGTAGACTTGAATTGAATAAGTCGACACCTACTGAAATATCTTTGCAAATGGCTGATAAATCAACTGCCATACCTGAAGGTATTTGTGAGGATGTGCCTATTGTGGTTGCAAATGTCACTATTTTAACGGACTTTGTTATTCTTGATATTCCCGAGGACGATAGTATGTCGATTATCCTTGGTAGACCCTTTTTGAATACTACAGGGGATGTTATTGATTGCAACAAAGGCAATGCCACTTTTCATGTTAATGGTAATGAGCATACGGTACACTTTTCGAGGAAACAATCACAAGTTCATAGTATCAATTCTATTGGAAAAGTTCCAACTATTATTATTGGAGGTTTTGAATTTCCTCTTCCTACTGTCAAGAAAAAAATATGATATTGTTATTATTGGGGATGTTCATATCCCCGTTGAGGTAACTTAGTGTTATTCGAAATTTCTCCAGTTCCATGTTATTCGGAATGAGTTTGTTAACAAGACCTGATCAACCTTGTTAGTGGATTCATTTTGATGATCATGAGATGGATGAAACTAGAAGGCACAACCTTTTGTACTCTCTTTTTCTTTATGTTATTTAGAATAAATAAAGCAAAAATAGTATTATCCGTCTGTTTTCTAAATTATCCGTGCAATAAAAAATATCCCGAAAATAAAAGTGCTCCAAATGCCCTACAAATTTAGTATGATTTTTTATGGAATATTTGAGGATTTTAGGCACTGAAATCACTGCAGGAGGGGCAAGCACCAGGCCACGAGGGTGGAGGGTGCGCCCACACCCCTTGGGCGCGCCCCCTTTCTCGTGGGCCCCTGGTGGCCCCCTCCACTTATGCCAGCACCCACACACTCCATCTTCTTCCCAAAAAAATCCCCATCCAGCTCAAGCACGAGTTCTAGCTCATTTTGCTGCGATTTTCGATTTCCTTGCTCAAAGTCCCATTCACAAAACTGCTTTGGGAGATTGTTGCTTGGTATGTGACTCCTCCATTGGTCCAATTAGTTTTTGTTCTAGTGCTTTATTCATTGCAAAAAAATTCTGCATAGGTGACCATGTTCTTGAGCTTGCATGTTAAATTTATGAGGTCCCAAGTAGTTCTAATGCATGATATAGTCTCTAGGAACTTGTAGGAGTAGTTGCTATCAATCTTGTTTAGTTTTATTCACTTTTATTTTGAAGTTACTAAAATTTCAGAAATTTTCAGAAAATGTTAAGGAGATTTTTGAGGGGCTCTTCTAGCCATGGCTCCCAGGAAAAACAAGCTAAAGAGAAGGAAAAGGCCAAGTATAATCTTCGTCGCATAGCGGAAGTACGGCCATGTAAATGGCCCTGTGATGATTTCTTGAAAGAAGCCGGAATTTATGAAGAGTTTTATTATTTGATCGAGAATGCAGGCCTCACCGATTTCCTCCACGACCGGATCGATCAGTATCTTTTACTCACCAACACTTTCGTGCAAAACTTTTATTATTATCCTAAGAAGTCACCGCCTTCAGTATCATTTCATTTATATGATGAATTCAGGGAAATGTCTTTACGTATTTTTTGCGCGGTTTGTAGGATACCCTTTGACGGAAAATTAGATGAACCACATCATAAAGATGTGGATGGCTTTGTTAACACTATCACTATAGGGGATCCAAAGAAGGGTTCCGGTGCAAGAATCTCTAGCATACACTTTCCTGTTTTACGCTACTTTGCCATATTTGCTAGTAGATGCTTGATTGGTCGTGGAAATAGTGGAAACTTCAATTTTCCTGATATTATTCTTCACCATGCCTTGTTTGGAGATAATAGTTTTAGTATGGGTGCCGTCATCGCTAAACGGCTAAGCCTTAATCATACAAAAGGCCCCATCTTTGGAGGTATCTATGCTGCACGTCTTGCTAGATATTTTGAGATACCTATTAGGCACCATGAGAAAGAGGAGACAAAATTGCCTCCTTACATTTTAGATTACAAGAGCATGGTAGCGCATGAGTTTATTGTTGACAACAAAGATAAGATGCTCTTGTATAACCCGAGATTTAATAAGAAACACAATGGGACTATTATTTTGCCTGCGCCTCTGTTGTTTGATTTGATTGCAGATAATTTTCTTGTCACGCCAGAAGAGGTGTACGCTCATCAAGGCCAAGCATCCACTCCAGAACCTGAGCCTGAGCCGAAACCTGCACTGGACCCTTATCGTGCATCATCCTACCAGTGGGACCCGGAGATGGCCAGCCAGTGGTATCCTGATTACACCTCCCAGTACACCGGGGAGAGTAGCAGCGGTCCTTGGCATTAGACCAACTCAGGCCAAAAGCCTAAGCTTGGGGGAGTACATATTTCTCACCGACTTTACATTCATGTTCACACACTATTCTAGTCGTCGGTGCTCATACTCTTTCATTGTATTATCCATGCTAGTTTAAATTTCTTTTTCTCGCTTTCTTCTTGTGTGTTTGATAAACCTGAAGAAAACCAAAAAAATTAGTTAGTTTACTTTCCATGCTTGTAGTAGAATTAAAATGAAAAGCCAAAAAGATTTCTCGTTCTTCTTCTTACTTGTTGGGAGCTTTCCCGTGTAAATAGTTTTATTTTCTTTTCTTTCATTTGGGTGTCGAGAGTAGGAGACCATATTGAAAATGTTTAGTGGCTCTCATATGCATGATTGTTTATTTAATTAGAGCCCATATTACTTGTCTTCTCTCTTGAGTTGAATGCCTGCAGATTCCAGCTTAGTCCAATGCACGTGCACTATTATTATTATACACATCGTTCGGTCGTGCAAGTGAAAGGCAATAATGACGATATATGATGGACTTATTGAGATGAGAGAAGCTGGTATGAACTCGACCTCTCTTATTTTTGTAAATATGATGATTTCATCGTTCCTGATTTAGCTTATTATGAAGTAAACATATTTGCAATGGTATTTAGAGATTATAGTTTCTTGTGCCATGCTTGATTAGCTATGAGTTATAATGGTTTACCTTGCGTGCCAACATGCTATTAGAATGATTATGATGTGGTATGATGGGATGGTATCCTCCTTTGAATGAATTGAGTGACTCGACTTGGCACATGTTCACGCATGTAGTTGAAACAAATCAACATAGCCTTCACGATATTTATGTTCATGGTGGATTATATCCTACTCGTGCTTGTACTTGGTGTAAATTAATTTTAATGCATGTTCATGACTATTGTCACTCTCTCAGTTGGTTGCTTCCTAGTCTTTTGCTAGCCTTCACCAGTACTAAGCGGGAATAATGCTTGTGCATCCAAACTCCATAAACCCCAAAGTTATTCCATATGAGTCCACCATACCTTCCTATATGCGGTATCTACCTGCCGTTCCAAGTAAATTTGTATGTGCCAAACTCCAAACCTTCTAATGAAGTTCTGTTTTGCATGCTCGAGTAGCTCATGTTTAAACTAGGGCTGTCTGTATCTTCCATGCTAGGTGGGTTATTCTCAAGAGGGGTGGACTCCGCTCCTCATGCACGAGAAAATGGCCGGTAACCGGGATGCCCAGTCCCATGATCAAAAAGATCAAAAGCAAATCGAAATAATTAAACAAAACTCCCCCAGGGCTGTTGTTAGTTGGAGGCACTCGTTGTTTCGAGCAAGCCATGGATTGATGCTTGTTGGTGGTGGGGGAGCATAAACTTTTACCATTCTGTTTGGGAAGTGCCTATAATGCATGTAGTATGGAAGATACAACCATCTCATAGTTGTTGCGTTGACAGTGAAAGTATGCCGCTCAAAATGTTATTCAATCTCTATTTTAAAATTGAGCTCTGGTGTGGCACCCCGATCCGCATGGAGCAGGGGGCCTTCACACGTCAGCCCAGGATAACACCTGACGCACAACAGGTCCATGATACAGCATTCCAGGTACACGAATATTCATCAAATACATGTGTATATAATTACATCAGTGATGAATATAATCTTCTGGCATATCCCTAAGGCTATTTACATGGCAGCAGAAGTCTATTTAAATGGTTGCGGAAGTCTTGATTTGGCAGCATAACACACTGGCTGGGCTCCACAACTCACATGACTGGCAATATTACGGCCTAGCACGACGGAACAAACGAACAACCTACAAAACTGGCATGACACGCCAGGTCAGTACATTGAATGTACTTGCAAGACAACCAAATGCATAGCATCCAAACAAGCAGAAGACAAAGCAAGAACCAAGTGTCTACAACAACCTAGCTCATATCAGAAACTAAGCATGGCATGATATCAACCCAAGACATAAATCAAACTAACATCATGGCATCTACTAGCATGGCAACAACATGGTATATCAATTTTACTTCTAACATGGCAATAGCAAAGCATAGCATATCATCTCAATCATATCCATCAAAACATGGCATGGCATAAATAAACTACCAATCATATCAAATGCAGACATAGCATGTTAAATGTATGCAACCATCTCATTTGATATGATTGGTAGTTTATTTATGCCATGCCATGTTTTACCAAATACTAATATATCCATGGTGCATTACCATCATCAGAGCACTTTATAACGATGACTTGAAAGAGTGACATGGCATCATCAATAGAAACATTCTAATTATCATGGCAAGAAGTAGCATGAAAACACAAGCATGCATAATAAGCATAATAAAATAACTACAGACGGAAACGATAAGAAACAACTGCAACTACACACACACAAGGTGCAAGCAAAGTCAACATGCAAGTTCGGGGCTCATGATAAGAGGTTGGCTTGCCTGGGGGTCGACAAATACTCCGGGAAGAAGTGAGAACGACCGCGGAAAAATTTGTCGAAAACAGTTTTCTCTCGGAGGGGGCTGTTTACGGACAAGGGCAAAATTGTCATTTTCACAGTGTCAAACCATAGTGAAAATGATGGGAATGGAAGGGGCTCAACGAGACGAAGACGTGGGCGTTGGATTTACCTCAATCGGAGTTACGAGTAAAAAGATACAGACGTTTAAAACTCAGGGGCTGATCTGTAAAAATACTTCTACAAACAGGTCCCTGGTAGTTTTAAACCGAACGCGTCTTTCTCAGAATACATCTTCGATCAGGGAAAACGGCTTTGGTGGGGGCGCTTCCACTTGGCTGACGTGGCGTGGACCGGGTCAAAGGGCAGAGGCGGGGCTGGGCTCCTGGGTCGCTGCCAAGTGGGGTTGCGGGGCCCGCCTGGCCAGGTCAACGGGCCAGCCGGCCGGCTCCTTCTTCTCCACTCGAGCGCACGACCGGCCGAGGCACTGGACCACCTCGACGGCGATTGCCGGCGGCTCCGGCCACCGCAGACGACGGCCGACCCACCGACACTAAAAAAAAGACACATCTGTGACATTTTGGGCCGAACGAAATTTTTTTCTGTCATACATATGACACTTCTATGACGATAGTTGTGATAGAACCCGGTATCATCATAGATGTGGTGGGCTCCTACTTCTATGACAAAAAATCATGATAGAAAATGGGCTTTTCGTCCTGGGCGGGCCGGAGACGCAGCTGCATGACATTCTTTGGGCCGTCCATGACGAAAAAAACCATGGTAGAAGCGAGGGGTAGGAAAATTTCGGGGAGTTGCCGGTTACGGTGGGAGGTCGGGGGCCGAGCGATGCGCATTTCTCTTGTACACGTACGCGCATGTGTGCAAGGTGTTGGCTCTAACTGAACCCGAGCGAGGCGTTGGGCTCTAACTGAACCCGAGCGATTGCACTGCAGGCTACGCGTTACTGAACCCGAGCGATTGATCGATGGCTGTTAACTTAACCCGATTGAGCAATTCCTTCGCTACCGCTGCTAACTGAAGCCGATCGGGATGAACAGTGAGCATTGCCGGGGGGAGGGGGTTGGGTGAACAGTGAGCGGTGGCGTTGCCTCTGGATGAATAGGACCCTGTGGTGTGGAGGGCTGGATGAACAATAGACGGTGGAGGGGTGGCCGTGGAGGGGTGGTTGAACAGGACCCCGTGGTGTGGAGGGCTGGATGAACAGTAGATGGTGGAGGGGTGCCCGTGGAGGGGTGGTTGAACAGTAGCCGGTGGAGTAGCGCGCGGTGGAGGCTGGATGAACAAGAGAAACCATGATATGAGAGGAATTAAGGAGACACAAAAGTTCAAGCTTGGGGATGCCCAAGGCACCCCAAGAAAATATTTCAAGAAGTCTCAAGCATCTAAGCTTGGGGATGCCCCGTTAGGCATCCCACCTTTCTTCTTCAACAACTATCGGTTAGTATCGGTTGAGCCTAAGTTTTTGCTTCTTCACATGAGTTGTGCTATCCTTGCAATGTCATTTTATTTTTTTTTGCTTGCTGTTTGAATACAATATGAAGATCTGAAATTCTTAAATGAGAGAGAGTCTTCACATAGTTGCATAATTATTTAGCTACTCATTGATCTTCACTTATATCTTTTTGGAGTAGTTTGTCATTTACTCGTGTGCTTCACTTATATCCTATGAGTAAATTGTTGAATGAGTTGATTGTCATAAATCTGAAATTATATATGTCTCATTTGCTTATCCCATGGGGAGTAATGACTTCACATCTAAGAAGTAGAGGTTGTAAATTTATTGAAGGTTAGCAAGCATTGTATTGGTCATTTGAACAATTCATGAAAGAATATTGAAGGAAGAGACATTTCACATATAAATACACTATCCTAGACATCTTTTATAATTGGGAGCACTCATTAAGTATGACATGCTAAAGAGATGATGTTGGACAAGGAAGACAATGTAATGGGTTATGTTTTCGCACATCTCAGTTAAAGTATATTGTCATGGATCATTCAAACATGTTGAGCTTGCCTTTCCCCCTCATGCTAGCCAAAATTTCATGCACCAAGCAGAGATACTACTCGTGCTTCCAAATATCCTTAAACCAGTTTTGCCATGAGAGTCCACCATACCTACCTATGGATTGAGTAAGATCCTTCAAGTAAGTTGTCATCGGTGCAAGCAATAAAAATTGCTCTCTAAATATGTATGATCTTTTGGTGTGAAGAAAATAGCTTTATACGACCTTGTTATGGAAGCAATAAAAGCGAGGGACTGCATAATAAAGGTCCATATACAAGTGGCAATATAAAGTGACGTTCATTCGCATTAAGATTTTGTGCATCCAACCCTAAAAGCGCATGACAACCTCTGCTTCCCTCTGCGAAGGGCCTATCTTTTACTTTATGTCTTTTACTTTATGCAAGAGTCAAGGTGATCTTCACCTTTCCCTTTTTCATTTTATCCTTTGGCAAGCACCTCGTGTTGGAAAGATCCTGATATATATATATATATATATATATATATATATCCAATTGGATGTAAGTTAGCATGAACTATTATTGTTGACATCACCCAAAGGTGAATACATTGGGAGGCAACACTATAAGCCCCTATTTTCTCAGTGTCTGATTAAAACTCCATAACCATTAGTATTGCGTGAGTGTTAGCAATTGTAGAAGACTATATGAAGACTATATGATAGTTGAGTATGTGGAGTTTGCTATTCCTGAAAATAAGATGAATTGCAATTGTTTGATGACTGAGAATGAAGTTTGCTAGTTTTCAAGAAAGTTTATGGTCTATGCTTTAACATGTGAATAGCTTGTTACTTGATCGTGAGAAGTTTTATGAGATGAACTACTGTTATGACATATAATCATGCTAGAAAAGGTGATTGAAATTATCATTGATCAAACTTGTGCACCTTCCAGCATTCACACTTCATAAATTCTTCCTTTATCATTTACCTACTCGAGGACGAGCAGGTCTCCAACGTATCTATAATTTATGAAGCATAAATGCTATTTTATTATCTGTTTTGAATGATTATGGGCTTTATTATACACTTTTATATTACTTTCGGGACTAACCTATTAACCGGAGGCCCAGCCCATATTGTTGTTTTATTGCATGTTTCAGTATTTCGAAGAAAAGGGATATGAAACGGAGTCCAAACAGAATGAAACCTTCGGCAACGTGATTTTTGGGAAGATTTTTACCCAGGAGACTTGGAGTTGAAGTAAAGGGAGCATCGAGGAAGCCACGAGACAAGGGGCGCGCCCACCCCCCTGGGCGCGCCCTACCCTCTCGTGGGCCCCTCGAGGCTCCCCTGACCGACTTCTTTCGCCTATATAAGCCTACGTACCCTAAAAACATCGAGACAGAAGATAGATCAGGAGTTCCGCCGCCGCAAGCCTCTGTAGCCACCAAAAACCTCTCTGGAGCCCGTTTCGACACCCTGCCGGAGGGGGAATCCCTCACCGGTGGCCATCTTCATCATCCCGGCGTTATCCATGACAAGGAGGGAGTAGTTCACCCTCGGGGCTGAGGGTATGTACCAGTAGCTATGTGTTTGATCTCTCTCTCTCTCTCTCTCTCTCTCTCTCTCTCGTGTTCTCTCTATGGCACGATCTTGATGTATCGCGAGCTTTGCTATTATAGTTGGATCTTATGATGTTTCTCCCCCTCTACTCTCTTGTGATGAATTGAGTTTTCCTCTTGAAGTTATCTTATAGGATTGAGTCTTTAAGGATTTGAGAACACTTGATGTATGTCTTGTCGTGCTTATCTGTGGTGACAATGGGATATCATGTGCCAGTTGATGTATGTTTTGGTGACCAACTTGCGGGTTCCGCCCATGAACCTATGCATAGGGGTTGGCACACGTTTTCGTCTTGACTCTCCGGTAGAAACCTTTGGGCACTCTTTGAAGTACTTTGTGTTGGTTGAATAGATGAATCTGAGATTGTGTGATGCATATCGTATAATCATGCCCACGGATACTTGAGGTGACAATGGAGTATCTAGGTGACATTAGGGTTTTGGTTGATTTGTGTATTAAGGTGTTATTCTAGTACGAACTCTTGAATAGATCGACCCGAAAGAATAACTTTGAGGTGGTTTCGTACCCTACCACAATCTCTTCGTTTGTTCTCCGCTATTAGTGGCTTTGGAGTGACTCTTTGTTGCATGTTGAGGGATTGTTATATTATCTATCTATGTTATTATTGTTGAGAGAACTTGCACTAGTGAAAGTATGAACCCTATGCCTTGTTTCCTACCATTGCAATACCGTTTACGCTCACTTTTATCATTAGTTACCTTGCTGTTTTTATATTTTCAGATTACAAAAACCTATATCTACCATCCATATTGCACTTGTATCACCATCTCTTCGCCGAACTAGTGCACCTATACAATCTACCATTGTATTGGGTGTGTTGGGGACACAAGAGACTATTTGTTATTTGGTTGCAGGGTTGTTTGAGAGAGACCATCTTCATCCTACGCCTCCTGCGGATTGATAAACCTTAGGTCATCCACTTGAGGGAAATTTGCTACTGTCCTACAAACCTGTGCACTTGCAGGCCCAACAACGTCTACAAGAAGAAGGTTGTGTAGTAGACATCACATACCTTGCTGCATTCATTTCTCCGTGCGAAAACTTCTTGGGATGTAGACTGCACTAGGGTCTCTTCAAACATATCTTCACTTGTCGTTCTCAACCGGTGAAGAAGGCAAATCCGACTGACGAGAGGACGCACATGATTCAGATGGGCGGGGGTTTAGGGATTTAGATGAGGAAGAGGAGCACTCTTCCCCCTATGACACTTCCTGAGTCGGTTAGAGGGTGGCAGTCGACCTGGTTCTACTTACAAGACATTCTGAGCCCTGGTCAGTCGATCGGTCTTCCTCCCTTTACCCTAGGTCGAGTCCAGCAACCTTCTTAACTGATCGTGTTTGCAGCTGAGAAAGTAGAGACAAACATGCTAGTCGAACGGGTAGTCCAGTTGGTCCGCCAGGGCATGACTAGCATGGATTTAGTGGAAGTGTTTCTCAGTCGACACATCCAGCCACTCCAAGCCCGAGACCACTCGATGTGGATGTATTCGGGCTCGAATGACACCGCTCGGGTCCACCCACAGGAGGTCACCGATGAGACAGGAGAGTCAATCCATTCGACGCTGAAAACCAGTCGGACAAGGTCTGATCTTTATTATCGAGTGTCTTTCAATATGACTTGTAATCATCTTTGAATCTGACTGATGTTCGTTTAACTTCTTGCCTTGTAGATTTATACTGAGATGTATTCGATGCCAAACGGAGAGCATGCCCAGGAGAAATTCCAGGAGGAAGTGGAGAGCGCGGACGAGAGCACCGACTGGCAATCTCCCGATGATGATGACGAGGAAGAGAGTGATGAGTCAGACGATGAAGAAGAGGTCGACTCACCAGCTCGCACAAAGCGCCAATCGAAGCAGTCTCATGATCCATTGGGTGGGCGCAACAAGGCTGTGGCTCTGAGCATGCAAGTGCACAAGCGCACTCGGACTTCGACTCCGGAGCCGTCAGAAAAGGTTGCCAAGCAGCTCAAGGTTGTCCCTTCAAAGCCTCGGAAGACCTTGCCGAAGATCAAGATGGATGTTCCTGTCGCTTCCGCGTAAGTGTTCTGTCTTTCTGTGTCTTTCTATCGACTCATAGTTCTGCTCTGATCGAGTGGGTTTTGAATTTTTCAGTGCTGCAACTCACTACAAAAAAAAGACACATCCGTGACATTTTGGGCCGAACGAATTTTTTTTCTGTCATACATATGACACTTCTATGACGATAATTGTGACAAAACCCGGTATCATCATAGATGTGGTGGGCTCCTACTTCTATGACAAAAAATCATGATAGAAAATGGGCTTTTCGTCCTGGGCGGGCTGGAGACGCAGCTGCATGACATTCTTTGGGCCGCCCATGACAAAAAACCGTGGTAGAAGCGAGGGCGAGGAAAATTTCGGGGAGTTGCCGGTTACGATGGGAGAGCGATGCGCGTTTCTCTCGTACAGGTACGCGCGTGTGTGCGAGGCGTTGGCTCTAACTGAACACAAGCGAGGCGTTGAGCTCTAACTGAACCCGAGCGATTGCACTGCAGGCTATGCGTTACTGAACCCGAGCGATCGATCGATGGCTGTTAACTGAACCCGATGGAGCGATTCCTTTGCTACTGCTGCTAACTGAAGCCGATCGATGCTGCCTCTGGGGTGAACAGTGAGCGTTGCGGGAGGTTTGGATGAACAGTGAGCGGTGGCGTTGCCTCTGGATGAACAGGAACCCGTGGTGTGGAGGGCTGGATGAACAGTAGACGATGGAGGGGTGGCTATGGAGGGGTGGTTGAACAGGACCCCGTGGTGTGGAGGGCTGGATAAACAGTAGACGGTGGAGGGGTGCCCGTGGAGGGGTGGTTGAACAGTAGCCGGTGGAGTAGCGCATGGTGGAGGCTGGATGAACAGGAGCCCGTGGAGGCTGGAGGAGGTCGACGGTAGCCCGTGGAGGCTGGAGGAGGTCGACGGTGGAGATGAACAGTATCCCATGGAGTCCCGTTTTGCGGTACGCCACACCCCTCCCCCCCCCCCGTTTCGACCGTAGCGCTCCAACACAAGTCCATTTCATCCGTTTTGCGGTACGCCACACCCCTCTCGATTAACAGGACCCCCGTTTCGACCGTAGGAGGTCCGTTTCCTCCATTTTGCGGTACGCCAAACCCCTCCCGATCAACAGGACCCCGTTCCGAACGTAGGAGGTCCGTTTCCTCCATTGTGCGGTATGCTAGGCCTCGTTTCCATCGCCTGTTCCGTCCAAGCCCTCCCGATGAACACGACCATGCATTCCGTTCCGACCCAGCCGGTTGGCTCCCACGCGTTCCGTTGCCTCCCGATGAACACGACGCATTCCGTTGCCTCCCCATGAACACGACGCATTCCGTTGCCTCCCCATGAACACGACGCATTCCGTTGCCTCCCCATGAACATGACGCATTCCGTTGCCTCCCCATGAACACGAGCCCTCGCCGTACGTATGCGCGACTAGGCGTTCGAGACCCCTCCCGTATGTACACATACGTGACCATATTTTCTTTCTTGCACCTTGGCCGTTGTACGTACGTGTACATGCTACGTGCGCGCCTCTACTACGACACGTGCGCGCCTCTACTACGACACGTGCGCGCCTCTACATCGACCAATATGTACGTACACGTTCGCGACCAGGATGACAACGCTACGTACGCTTCGACTAGGTGGGTCCCGACTATTAGGCACTTCCTTGCTTGCGAAGATGTAGTTGGTGGGTCCCAGCAGTCAGGGGGCGAATCGTTTTTTTTTGCCCGGACGCACTTCCTTGCATGCAAAGGTGTAGTTGCTGGGTCCCAGCAGTCAGGGGGGTGAATCGTTCTTTATTTTGGCCCGGACGCACTTCCTTGCGTGCGAAGGTGTAGCTGCTGGGTCCCAGCAGTCAGGGGGGCGAATTGGTTTTTTTTGCCCGGACGCACTTCCTTGTGTGCAAAGGTGTAGCTGGTGGGTCCCAACAGTCGGGGGGCGAATCATTTTTTTCGGACGCACTTCCTTGCGTGCGAAGATGTAGCTGGTGGGTCCCAGCACTCAGGAGGGCGAATCGTTTTTTTCCCGGACGCACTTCCTTGCGTGCGAAGATGTAGCTCGTGGGTCCCAGCAGTCAGGGGGCGAATCATTTTTTTCGCGAAATACGGTGGCCCGTCCTGTGGGTCCCCACTGTCAGGTGAAGGAATAATTATTTTGCGCGTAATAAGGAGGCACTTCCTTGCGGCTGCCGTGGACCCAGCTGTCAGCCTCTCCACATACAGTCCACGTCCGATTGAAGTCGTTCCTTGACCACGTTGACCACGCCGCGCTGAGAGCACCACGGCGGTGGACGATGGCGAGGCCTAGGAAGGGGACGACGCGGAGCCGGGGAAGACGCGACAGTGGATGCACACGCGGAGAGGAGTACGAGGGTTCACTGGTTCGGCTGCGCTGCCGTCGTCGCAGAATAACAGGAGGTGTGGGTGAGTGGAGGGATGGCCTGGCCAGCGGTGGGAGTAGTAGGGGGCGGTGAGGCCTCCGCGGCAGCACAGCCGGCCACGAGAGGCAGGAGCAGGCGGCACGATCGGTGCTGCTTTGGGCGGCTGGAGCAAGAAGACCAGAGGTTGAAGAAGCACGACGGCCGTTGGATGGACATCGTACGGTCACTGCAGCTAGAATCGTTTATATTGACTAAGTTGACAAAGCCCTTGGTACGTCAACTTAGTAGGCCCACAGGCCAGCTTCCGAAACGGCGCGCCCTAGATGTCAGGGGGATGAATCATTTTTTGGGCGGGTGAAGCTAAAATATCTGAGATTGAATAAGAAGCACGGCATCCGTTGGATGAACATCCAACGGCTACTGCTGCTAGAACCGTGTGTTGAATATAAGTTGACAAAGCCTTGCATACCCGCCAACTCTGTTTTTTAGGGGACGCATCAACTTAGTAAGGCCAGAAGTGTGTGGCAGAGAACTTATAGCCCATTTGAGATTTGTAAGAATGTGTAGCCCATTTTTTAATTCTAATGGAATTTACTACAGCCCATTTACAGTTTGTTAAAAGCACAGCCCATTTCAACCAACCGTTCAAAATAGAATTCAATAAAATTTCCCACATTTTGATGGGATCCGGATATTTTTATCCCGAAATTTTAGTCAGATTAAACACAATTTCAATATAAATTTATATTGCATAAAAATCGAACGAAACATTCCGCTCGCAACAATTAATGAAATTAAAATTTTCAATATTCCAAAAATAATATTTTATAAAGTAATCATTGTTTCGTGCATTTTTTTATAGTTACTACCCAGTTTTTATAATTACATCCCATTTATTATTTCTTAAAGCCCATTTTCTTGTTAAGCCTAATGCATCCCTCCTAGGAAAGACTTGCAGCCCAGCGGGGCGGAGAATAACAACTTGACCTTGTTTGGGTATTCCTAAACAAAGTATAGTTGGGCTAGCCATTTTCAGCTTGAAAAAAATTAATATCTGGGGTGGATATCTGGCCTGGGCTAGACGGGCCACAGCCCGCCCAGTTAATACCTGCAGCGATGTTTTCGTTGTTGTCCAAAGGAGAAAAATTAATATCTGGGGTAAACATCGAAAAACTCTGCAGTGCTCTCACCTCAAAAACACAAATACTGCTCGAGCTGCTTGGTCCCAGCTGTCGGCAGCTTCTTGTGCAATTCTCTCATTTATTGACTACTCCCTCCTTTCCGGTTTATAATGCTCAATTCAAAAATCTCACCAATCAAGGTAGATGGCGAGTGGTGGAATACTTTTTCTAGTTTTGCAAAAGCACCTAATTAATGCTCTTGTTATCCTCAACAAATTATGTTTATCAATGCATTAATTGCAATGCATGCATGCATAAAGTACATGCATTGATCAATTTTCTCTTAATACTTGCATGCAATGATTTAATGCACCTTGGAATCTAAACATGTGATGGAAAACAACCAAATTGAGCCTTATAAAATGGAAAAACTAAATTTTGAGATAAGTCCTATAAACCGGAAAGGAGGGAGTACATAGGTAGACAATGGTGTGGGACCGTGATGTTAGGAAACCAGGAGGAAGCAAAATAAATTATAGTAAATTGATCTGGTGGGTCCCCATTGTCATCCTATCCAAGTAAATTGATCTCCTCGCCCGCGCGCGCTTTCCGCCCGAAACAGTCAGCGCCGGCCGCCCCGCTTCCCGATGCAGGCGATTGCTCCGCCTTCAAACGACACAAGTGCCGTACGTCCGTCCATCTGCCACACACATTAATGATACGCGGTTGCCGAGGCGGCTACTCGAGCATCACACGTCCGTCCCTCCGCCCGCCCACCATTGCTATATAAACTGCTGCGCCGGCCATAGCCGCAGTCATCCGCATCCGTTGCCTTTCTCCTGTACACACCACTACTTCCCACCATGGCTTCCTCGCGCTCCAGCGCTCTTCGGGACGGGCGGACGATGGACCACAAGGAGATAGCAGCCATTGCTGCCGACCGGCTGGCCGGCAGGAAGCCGGAGGACGACGACGTCCCAATGGAGAACATGGTAGTCGACGATCCGGCGCCAACCCCCTCCTCCTCGCCATCCTCGCTGGTGCATTGCACCATGACCATCGGCGAGGCCCTTGCCCAATATATGGACAGGGTGAGGCAGATGCATGAGGAGCAGTTCCGGGAGGCGCAGGCCGACGCCGCCTACAACCACCATCTCCTCCAAGAGCACCTGCAGGCGGAGGAGCAGATTGCCGCGGAGCAGGAGGTGCCGCTCGACTCGTACCGCTCCGCCCGCAAGGGCCGCCTCGAGCGCTGGCGGTACCGCATGCGGGTGGCGGAGGCTGCGGCCGCCTACAAAGAGGCTAGCAAAGAGGGCGATGAAGCGGGCGAGGCGCTGTTTGGCGAGACCAAGGACGAGGCAGAGGACAATGCCGGCTCCGACGAGTCCCCGCTCTGCTGGCGTCGACGACGCCCCGCAGCGCCAACAACGAGGCACAGGACATCGCCGGCTCCACCGAGGCCCCGCCCCGCCAACAACGAGGCAGAGGACATCGCCAGCTCAGCCGATGCCCCACCGTGTCGGCAACCTGGGGGAGGATTTCCACCGCTCCGCTGAGGCGCTGCCCGCCGGCAACGAGACAGAGGCACCGCCGGCTCCGCCGAGGCCCCGCCCCGCTGCCAACGAGGCCGCGCCACACAGAAAACGAGGAAGAGTAGAACACGGTAGGTCGCCGCCGCTCGGGTCCAAGTAAGGCCACCGCTGCTACCCTCCGGTTGAAGCCAAGCTAGGCGGGTTGACCATTGACGGCCGGTTAGCTTCTTGGCGCTGACGTGGAGTCGGAGAGCTGCGCTGGAGAAGAACGCTGCTTCTACTTAACTGCTGGTGCAGTTGGCTGACTGACACGTGGGCCCAACAGGCCACATGTCAGTTACGTAACTGCACCTGCAGTTAAGTCACTGAAGCTTCTGTTCGGCTCAGCGGGACACAGGTGGGTAGCTTCGGTTAATTAATTATACCTCCAGCGCACCCCTTTTTAGTTTTTTTTAAACGGAGGATGACCCCCGGCCTCTGCATCTGGGAGATGCATGCGGCCACAAACACCCCTTTTTAGTTGAAGAATGTATGAAATGTAATGAAATCCGGCATGTTTATATGAAATCCGACCGTGTATGAATGAATTTATTTCGATTAGTTCGAATTCCTGTATCACTGGCATTGGATGAACATGCAAAACAATATGTACTAGCATTATTCCCAGGGTGATCACCACGTTTGCAGCAGTTTCACATGTACTCCCTCTAGTCCTTTCTAGTCTGCATACAAGTTTTGTCTGCAGCCAAAGTATCTCTACTTTGACCAATCTTATACAAAAAAGTATGCACTTTCACAATGTGCGAAGTAAAAAGGAACAGAAGGAGTATAAAAAGTTTGAGCAGCTTTTTAGCGTTTCTGTACATTGCAAGCAAACACACAGGCCTGGCAATTCATAGAGAACATTCAAAACAATCGATGATTAGGCATCTCAGCGACTCACATGTCAGAGGCAATATTTACTTCACAACTAAAGAATAAAGAAAAAAATTGATCGCCGCTGCTGACAGCAAAGGGCGTCCCATTCAAAAATATGAAACGCATATCTTGCTAAAATCAATGAGCAAAATTTGACAAGGTTGTCCCATTCCAAAATATCAAATGCCTACGATTGTGGAATGGGCAGGGTTTGCCATCAGTTCGGAAATTGACATGGCACCTCGTGCTAAATAAACCAGCTGTTCTTTTTGTGCAGTTCCACCAAAATCAACCAAATTCGCGCGTAGCTTGTATGATTTCGCCCTTATGTGTTGCAACGCCTTGAACTTATGGGCACCTCCTTTCTTGTGGTGGAAATGAATGATTCGATGTATTCATGAACATTTTGTGCAGTTCCCGTTGAAATCAAGCTGAGCACCCCTGTTTGCACAAATACAAAAAAGTAATTAGTATAAAGCAAACTGTACTATGAATTGACAGTTTCAACAGGCACATACATGGTCCATGTAGAGCACACTTTTAGAAAAATGGAACTCACCAGAAAGAATCCTAGAACAACATTGTACTCGCGCATCACAGCAAAAAAAATGGAGATTTGCCAGTCCTTCTGAGCTGAAGTTAGTTTGGTCTTGTGGGGAGTAATGTAACCATCCTTCAACTGCTCCTTCTGATGAGAAGATAGACAATGCTTCTTCATCCTGGCATAATTGGAACTAGTCACTTCACGTACTCCATATTCTTCTTCAGAGGAAGATGATCCTGTTGTGCAAAGACAAGAGGACTACTAAATGCTAGCATCCATGTTTGCTCGAAAAAAAGGAAAGAAAATATTTAAAACATCACGAATGAAGCACTTCCCAAGGACAATACCACTTTTTCATGACAGTATCTAAACAGTAGCACAACACCAATAGAGATGACAAAGCTCAATCATATGGATGAAATCAGTGGGCGAGTACCAACCTTTGTCAGGAGGCTGATTGTGTAGAGCATACAGATGAAGCACTTCTCGGGAACCATCTGTTGCTATCTACAGGGGTGGCCATACTTACTATATACTTCTCGATTAGTTTAATGTTTCCAACATCTTCTTGTGCAGTTCCACTAAAATATATGGTATCTTCAAAGAAGATCCCTGTTTGCACAAGTAGAGATAATTACGTATGGCATCAAATCAGTGGCAAAACAATTGCTCGTTCCAGCCATAGCAATAAATTAAGATGCAAAACTATATAATTACTTGTGTCATCACAGTTCCAGTGCTTCATTACAGCACCGGGAGTTGATTTTTGTTTTTCTTCCGCTTGTTTGTCACGACCGGTTTTCTGGGTAATAAATTTCCAGAAAAGACCGTCGTGCTCATCAGCCCCAGGATTACTGTTAGCTGATGAGGCTCCAACTTGATACAGAAATTCCAAGCAAAAAAAACATGTAGTACAAGACCATTCTAGCCTGTGAGTACAACAAATGGTTCTAGTGGTTGAGGGCGGAAGCGGTTTGAGGATCATCAGGGTCTATGGGACTCCATTTCCCAACAGGAACAGCTGACCAGGTTAACTCCTATCTTCACGAGGCTGCTATAATCGTTGCTTAGGTTCCGGGGCTGGCATCGCGTCGCTCCTCTCCGTGCAAGAAAATCTGGCCAAGACAATAGCCAGGGACAAGCCAGTGAGTACTTTGAATGTACTCGCAAACATTATAAACACAGGTATAACATAACGATGGTGTGCTGAAAATATTTTATGCTCATGACGTCAGTCAAAAAAAAAATCTGATGCGTGCAAGCAAGTTATTTATAAAAATGCAATAACATAGTAGTATTAAAATTTATGAAATAAATAACAAGCAATGCCACAGTCGGGCGTCTTAGCGACACCACTTAAAGGGCTTAAAAAGAAATGCCACAGTCGGGTGTCTGAGCGACACCACATAAAGGGCTTTAAAAGAAATGCCACAATCGGGCGTCTGAGCGACACCACATAAAGGGCTTTAAAAGAAATGCCACAGTCGGGCGTCCGAGCGACACCACATAAAGGGCTTTAAAAGAAATGCCATAGTCGGGCGTCTAAGCGACACCACATAAAGGGCTTTAAAAGAAATGCCACAGTCGGGCGTCTGAGCGACACCACATAAAGGGCTTTAAAAGAAATGCCACAGTCGGGCGTCTGAGCGACACCACATAAAGGGCTTTAAAAGAAACAATCATAGTGAATATCCCGGAGGTAGAACCATCCCAGAGATACTCGATAATAACAATAATATCATGGGTTAGTTCACAATAATAGTAATCATAATTATCACAAGTCACCAGTAGTATTCTAGTTCTGGTTTAACAGTTATCACCTCCGAAGACCGACACTAAGACCGACACTTGACCCATCCCAGACTGTAATCCTTAACCATGGACACGGCTATTCGAATAGGTTTAATCTCTGCAGAGGGTGTACTCTTTACCCACGAGTAACGGATTTCTTTAGTCCATCGGGACTAATTCCGTCTACGGTCTTTTCATTGAAAACACACCTAACTTGCACACACCAGCTTAACTCACACGTGTCTGGAATCACCCACGACACCTGTCAAGCAAACTCTAAGTGGGGAGGCTACAACCTTGCGTAGCATGGGATCAAATTTATATCGCGCGCTCAAAGGGGTGGCCTCCCCTCTCGGTCCCAACCGGAAACACCCATGCCCCCGGACCAGGTGGCCTGCCTACCAGCTACAACCGGTATCTTCCACCCTGGCCTCTCTGTACGGTGTGTGCTAGAAAGAGGTTGACAACTTACTGAACCGTACTCTACTTGCTGTAGAGACGAGTGGTAGTACGAAACAGGTATGGGGTTTACTGGAATAAGACTCGATCTACGGTCGACTCAGGAGGTTTAAGTATTCCCTGCATGATTAGCATAACGAATATATTTCAACCAACAGAGTCACCGCTCATATCACCTTGCCATGCCATACCAGACATAACCGTCCCGACGGAGACCGGCGACAAACTCATGCCTACCCAAGGCAGAGGTTTTCCAGGGTTCCTGCTGGTATGCATGCAAGGCACATGAGGATGATTATCATCACAAGTGTGTTCATTTCCAACAGCATGGAAATCAAGAACATGCACCCATGCATATGATCATATCACATGAAATAACAAGTTTCTCCAAAGTGAGGTGATGTTATAAACGTGTCATCGAACACACAAAAATATTATGCCGGGGTTCCGAATGCTTGCCTTCAGGTCACGGGAAGGCAGGGTCCATTTCAAACTCTTGAAATATTTCTCCTCTCTTCAAATATCCTATTTTAGCAATATAAATGAATTAACACACAAAATAAAAACAGCACAAAAAGTTGTTCTGAAAATTTTCAATTAAATCTTAAAATAAACTAGACAATATTTTAGAGACGTAGGAAAAAGATTTAATTCATTTGGAGTTATATTTAAAAAGATATAGTCAGTCAAAGTTCTGGTCAAATCTGATTTTAAATAAAACAGAAAAAGAAAAACGCTTCAGAGGGGAATACGCTTTCGAAGCGGGAGAAACGTACTGGGGTGGATTACGCCTTCACTTAAACACGTGGACGACGCGGTGAGACACTGACAGTGGGTCCTGGGGGCCCATTAGTCAGGTTTGACTATTTCTTTTTTTCCCCTCCTTTCTCTGTCCCGAGCGGAGGCGGAGCTCCGGCGATCGTCGCCGGCGACTGGCGGCTCCTCGCGGGGCCCCGAGGGCGGGGGATGGATCTGCCACTCCAGGACGGTCCTCCCGGTGGTTGCCAGGCCGGTGGGGACGGAGGGAGTTGTCGGCGTCGAGCTTCGCGGCGGAGGAGGCTTCGGTGGCAGAGTGGTTTTGGGGCGAATGTGGTTCCCGATCAAAATTGAGTAGGGGGTTGGGTTCCTGGAAGGAAGGAGGTGTTCTTGGTGAAGAGAAATGGGAGGGAGAGGCCCTGGTGGCGCTAGGAGAGCTGGGGCCATGGCGGCGGCCGCTGCTGCCGGAGGTGGGGAAGATGACCTCCCCGGGTCGATTGGCCGCCCCAAGGGGTCCTAGGGGATGACTTAAGAGTCACATGCGTGCTCGGAAGGTTTCGGGGCGTCCTTTTATAGCGCGACGAGGTCGGTTCCGCGGTGGTGGATGAGGACGCCGGTGAACCACCCCTCTGTAGCTTGCATGGCGTCGTGGCAGCGATGAACGCTAGCGGACACGCTTGCGGATGAGTTCGGGCTGTGCCAGGGGCCAGGTGGCGAGCCGGGGTGGCTTGGGCGGCACTGAACGGAGCAGAGGCTGTCGGCCGACGCCGGCGTGCCGCCAAAAGTGCTCTGGCGGTGGCGCTGTAGGGTGCCAGGGCGGGCTGGCGTGTAGTGGTGAGTCGGGGAGTGCGTGGCAGCTAGCTGCAGGTGGTCACGAGTCGGAACGGGTGCGGGGTGAGACGCGGCGGCTCGGTTGCACGCGTGCGCCAAACGCACGCTCTGCTCGCGCTCTGGGCGTGCACGGGACGTGCTTGAAGAAATGACAGTGCATGCTGCAGAGCTTGGGTGAGGCTGGCACTTAACAGATCCAGGCCAGGAGCCACTGGGAGTCTAGTGGACATGTTAGTTCTATTAGGGGTGCAAGCTCCCAGTGCAATGTCAAAAGTCATGTCAAAACAGATCATGCTCATAAGGTGTTTGACAAAATGCTAAGGGCACTTAGGCATTTCTTGGAGTGGCCAAATTCTCCAGATCAGTGTCTCTTTAGAAGCAAGAGAAGGTGGTAAGGTTAGTTTGGCAAAAAGAGAAACTTGCTAGTGCAGGTTTTGATGAACTTCAGTTCTAGACAGGAGATGGATGGCATCATTTCATGAACTAAAAATGATCCAATAAGTGCATGCTCCTGGACTTAGGGTTTTAGTAGGGAGGGCTACAAGTAGGAAAAGGAATCATGGATAAAGGAGCAACTAAAAATGTGGTTGCTGTACAAACCATCATGTTGGGCCAGAATGAAGATGAGGTTGTTTCACTCAAAATTTTCAAAGAACATCACTGGATTTTTGCATAAACTTGAATCATAGGCTATTACCAACATCCCATAATTTTGGTGGAGGCTAGAAAGAATTATTTAAAAGGGTTGTAGTGCAAAATTGCTCTCTGGACCAGAGAAGAAAATTGGATGTAGAGCTAAAAATATTTCAAGAATAAAAGATATTTTTGTATAAAAGTGATTTAAAAACATCACATGACATCTCCAAATTTTGGTTGGATTTTTAGTTAAATCTATCAACTGGTTGTAGTACAAAAAGAGCTCCAAAACTTAAAACAAGTCATTTTAATGAATATAGCTCAGGGTGAAATAATTAAATAAATAATTCTACTGATTAAGAAAATGTTATACAGAGAGCATAGAAGTCCAATATGTTTTGGAAGGATCCACTTAAAAAAAAGATAAAACCCTTAACAATAAAAGAAGAGTTTCTGAAATCCACAGAAAAATCCAGGATGCAAAATTTTAAAACTCCTGGCAAAATTTTTATATCAAAAATTTGGTTAAATTTTTGGGGTGTTACATTGTTCTTCCCCGTCATCACTTGGTTCAATAACAGACAAGCTTCGCCTTCAATGTAAGATTTGGCATGTCAATTAGGGAGCACAAGTATAGTACTAAACTTAATTTTCTGAGGAAAGTGGCAAAATACCGGCCAGCAGTTGTGAAATATCCTTATCTTACCTCAATGGGATATTACGGTGCACATACAGATTGGAAGTCTTGTCTCCATTTGTGCAGTTCACTAAAATCAAGCAACATTATCGTACAAGTAGCACAATATATGAAAGCACACTGCAGAATCATGTGAAAGAAGGCTAGTACTGACCTCTCATGATGCAGAATTCAAACAACTCACAAGAAGAAGATCTGAACCAAATTCGCCTTAACGGATAGGAAGCAAGATCTCCTCTTGTTCAGTTCCACTAAGATCAAGCAATCAAGCAACATTGTCGGTGTGACATTTTGGTTGAACTGCACAAAACACTCTTAAAACAAAAGTGTTTGTGCAGTGCAACAAAAGGTCACAATGGCAACGAGGTGAAGTAGATAACCCTGTTTCCACAGAGGTGCAAAGGAAACAATTAGTGGTCAATAACGGTGGATGACACAGAAGCCAACAAAAAGAAGCATCTACGTTATCTAAATGGGAAAGAAAGCAAGACAGTAGCATTTCTCAAACGGTGGCATTGATTAATATTAACATAGAGATTATATTAACAATAAAATTTGTTAAACATGTAATTTGCTTTTAACTGTGGCATTGCATCAATTTTCCAGCGGCATTATTAGAGGGTGTTTGTTTACAGGGACATTTTGGTGTAGGGACTAAAAAAACTCCGTGTCAGTCACATCTAAACCAAATAGGAGGGACTTTTCGGGACTAAAAGTGGGCATTTGGGACTAAAGAAAGAAGACCCCGAGGGAGTCTTTTTGGGACTTTTTCCAACAGTTGCCCCTGCCACGCATCGCACCTTGTTTCTATTAGTTCATTACTAGGGGTAACATGGTCTTTTATCATGTCATTTAATAACCTCTAGTCCATGTTTAGTCCCTGGAACCAAGCAGGTAGGGAGTAGGGAGTTTTTAACCAAACAGGGCCATAGATTAACAACAGCTAATGAGTTGCACGGGACAGTGGATGCACCAGCACCATGTGCATCTACCGATGTACTATGGTCATGCACAGTCTGTTGCAACAAAGAACAAACAACCAATGAGCATATTTGTGTTGGTCCCAGTTTTGTTATCTTTAGACACCTTTCCCTATGTGAGCGCAGCAAATCTAGTCCTGCTCAAACTCTACAGCCTTGTCCCTTCCTTTCCTTTTTGAACTAGTACTTTTGACCCTTCCTTTCCTCTTTGAACCACGTCCTAGATTTATGCGATACAACTTTCCCCGCTACTTTCCCCCATTCCTTTCCTCTTTGAACCACGTCCTAGATTCATGCTATACAACTTTCCCCCTTCATTTCCTCTTTGAACCACGTCCTAGATTCATGCTATATACAACTTTTCCCACTACTTTCCCCCACTCCTTTCCTCTTTGAACCACGTCCTAGATTCATGGTATACATGCAGCTAGAGCAATGCATGTGGAGTAAGTAAAATATACCTTAAGGTTCTTGGGGCGTGGTTCGGTGGGCGACGGGACGACGGCGAAGAAGGGGTCGGAGGCCCTCCCGCATCGCCGTTGGGTGGAAAGTGAACAGCAGCGCCGGTAGTGGATTCCCTCCCTCATCGACGGCGACAGCGTTAAGCCTCCTTCCCTTCCCGGCGGACGGATCCTGTCGGCTCTTTGAGCAGCAGTGGGGGGAGAGAGAGGCCAACGAAGTCTTGTTTAGATCTGGAGAGGGCGAGAGAGTGTGAAGAGAGCAACTATAAGCGCTGAGAATCCAGCGGGAGAGGGCGAGAGAGTGTGAAGAGAGCAACTACAAGCGCTGAGGCTCGAGCGTGTATCTATATCTATACCTCTATATCTATACCTACTAATAAAGCAAGGTGCGTTTCGCTGATTTTTTAATCTGTTCACCAATATTATTATTTTTTGAGTTTTTGAGATTTTTTTACTATATACAAGGTGGTACTAATTTCTAGGCGTGTTGCACCCGCAATCAAAAAAGTTAGTCTTGGAATTTCATACATGGGCCTCGCATACAGTCCACACATGAGCTGGGCATCCTCTCTATATTTCTTCAGTGACAGAGAGCAAACTCGAGGCCTCCCTTTTATGTTGATGAAAATTATCTTAGGATTTGCGTTCTAAGGCAGAGAGATAGTCCCACCTCGCTCTTTTATAGCTAATTCTACCAGTTTTTATATGTCTGTGAGTTGTCCAAGGAAGAGTAGGGCGAACTCTCCAGGCAGTGGCGCTAGGCCATGGTCGTCTGGTGAGGCGGCTGCAGGCGAGAGCGAGACGGGGAGGCTCACCAGAGGACGCGTGCACGCTCGCGTGTGAGGCGGCCGAGCGGAGACGGGGGCGGATCTGGCAATTCCGCAGGCAGGGATCGGCGGCGACCTGTACGCCCCGGGGGTGGGCAGGTATGAGAACTCGAGAGCGAGACGCAGAGCAGCAAGTAGCGCAGGGGTGGTTGGAGGAGTTCTGATGCAAAAGGTGCTAAACGCATATAATTGATGCACAGAGACAATTCGATTCAATCGTTTCCTGTACAGGCTTTCTATGGAGAGCTCCTCACCGGCGCCTTCAGCGCCGGTTGGAGTTTCTGGCGCCCACGCGGGTCCTGGTATGAGCCAGGCCCACAAACACGAAGCAGTACAATACAGTAGTAGCGTGAAATGAAAACTCCAAAAATACAACGCTGATGTGGAATCGAACATGAAAACTCCAAAAATACAACGCTGATGTGGAATCGAACTCGCGGCCCTTACCTCTACTAAGTGGTTGGCTTACCACTCGAGCTATTAGGGAATTGTGAAACGTTGCAGCGCCACGATTGATAAGGACACAACACTGTAGCCCATCGGTTTTTGAATTATTTGAAATCATTTTACAAAAACGCGATTTGTTTTGACAAAAATGTGAATTTTTTTATAAATCACACAGATTTTACAAAGAATCCCGAATTTTAAAAAAGTTCATCAATCTTCAAAAAAGTTCACAAAATCTGAAAATGTTCATCAATTTTTGAAAAAGTCCAGAAAATCAAAAAATTGTTCATTCATTTTTAACAAAAAGTTCATCGATTCTCAAAAAGATCTTCATCAATTTTCAAAAGAGTTCATCGATTTGAGAAAAGTTCAAAAAATTGATTTTGAAAAATAGTTCACAAAAAAAATCCATCAATTTTTGAAAAAAGTTCACCAAAATTGAAAAAAGTTCATCAATTTTGGAAAAAAGTTCATTGAATTCAAAAAAAGTTCATCCAATTCGAAAAAGTTCATCCAATTCAAAAAAAGTTCATTGAATTCAAAAAAAGTTCATCCAATTCAAAAAAAGTTCATTGAATTCAAAAAAAGTTCATCCAATTCGAAAAAGTTCATTCAATTCAAAAAATAGTTCATTGAATTTGAAAAGGTTCATCAATTTGAAAAAAGTTCATTCAAATGAAGAAAATAAAAAAAACCCGAACAAAACCGTTCAGACTACAAAAGAAAAATGAAAAAAAAGACATGGCAAGAAAAGAGTAAAGAAGATTTCATTGGACACTTGAGTTAAGGATGGTATAGTGGTTAGTGTATGTGGTTACAACGAGGAGGTCGCGGGTTCGATTCCACCTGTCGCGTTGCATTTTTGTGCTTTGCAACAGAAAAAAGAGAATTTTTGTGCTTTGCAACAGAAAAAAGAGAAGGGACGATGGGCCGAGCCCAAGAAGACGCATGAAGGAGGGAGGGGTGTGCGCCCGATTGTGCAGATGCCTGTACCGGGCGCAGCGGGCGCCGAATAGGATCTGGCCTTACTATGGCACGTCAAACACATTTTATTTTTCAGGCTCACGTAGCACAAATACGTTGGAGTGCTAAAAAACCAGCCGAGTCTCCGGTTTCAGTTTTTTCTGGTCCAACCGCAGGTCCAGTTCGGTCTTTTAAACTATGGGTACCAGATGATCCCCCACGCGTTGCGGTGGGAACACGCAGGAATTGGTTGCAATATATTATTTTGATGAGATTTGACTATCTTGAATTTGAATATGCGACTAAAGTTTAGAAAATACATATGTTTTTTTTTTGTATTTGGTTATATATAGTTATAAAATAAATATGAAGTAGTAATATTTCTCATGCATGCTGAGAGAAATAAAAGTGGTGTTGTTTATAAAGTGGGATGTGTGCGTGTTGAGGGAATTAGTATCTGTAGTATTTTCATGCATGCATGTTAAAAATAATAAAAGTAGTGGAGTCGATGATGTGACATGTGTGCACATGAAGATAAATAAGGTATTGGGGATGAACTTCTTAGGTCTACAAGATTTTTATATCGTACAAAAATATTATAAACGCAGTTAAACTATGCAAGTTACAGTGTTATGTAAATTAGTGTCAATTTAAGTACCAATTTGGTACTTGGTTTTGTTTAACTCTGAAATTTGTGAAGACACATTTTTGATACAAAATTTCTTCAACATTTTTAGAGACCTACATATATTGGGAAGAAAGTATCTGTAAAATTGGTTAACAAAATATGGCCGTCAGTATTTGAAATCAGTTCTCTTCTATGACCATTCCCTTATGCCCAAATCCTGGTTCCACCCGGGAGACATGAGATGGAGAAGAGAAGGAGATGAAGAAGTGTGGTCACTCAAAAAGACAAATTCCACAACTCGCATATATTCTGATCTATCTTTTGCATGCACACGTGTGGCTGAGGAGCTACCCCTTGAATTTTGCATGACAATTTCTGCAACTACATGTGATTTCTTCATGACCATTAGCATGGATGCTCAACTAAAATTTTGCATTAACTATGTTGACTACAAATCATAGAAATAGGCCAAACATTACTAGACTCGGAGAGGATGGGGCGCACAATGGTATTGGAGTAGGCAGACACCAAAGTAGACGGTGGCACGTTAACTCACTTATATATATTGTTTTTCTCCCGTTGCAACGCACGGGCATATTTGCTAGTACTAATAAAGCAAGGTGTGTTTCTCCAATTTTTTCATCCGTTCACCATTGAAAATATTTTTTCTATTCGAGGTGGTACTAAATTTATGTCCGTTCGTGTATTAGAAAAGAAAAACACCAGAATTTCGTACCTGGGCCGCCTGCAATGTGGCCCAGCAAACCAGCCCATTTATTTTCGCGCCCACCTGGAAAACCCTATTAATCGCATGTGGCGTCAAATAGTCGCACCTTCGCACAGTGCGCCCAAGTTGGGCCGAACAGTTTTTTTACTGTATTATGTTTCTATTTTGTTTTTCCGTTTCTTTCCCTTTTCCTTTCCTGATTATTTTGCTTTTTTTCCTTTCAAATTTATTTGTATTTAACCCTTTTCTTCAAAAAATCATAATTTTCAAAAAAAATTCATAATTTCAAGAAAAAAAACGATTTGTTTAGAAATGTTCAGAATTCCAAAAACTGTCATGTTTTGTTGAACTTTATATTTTTGTTCTCATTTCAAAATTGGTTCAAATTTTACAAAAATGTTCCATATTTTCTTTGCATTTTCCAAAGTTGTACACGATTTTTTAAAAAAACGAATTAAAAAAATGTTGCAAATACGAAAAATATTATTTTTTTAGTGAAATATTCACAAATTCAAAATAATTTCCGAGTTAAAAAAAAACTCATTTTCTAAATTTGTTCTGAATGCTGAAAATATGTTTCATTTCAAAAACACAAATTCAAATAATGTACATGTTTTTATAAAAGGTTCATGGTTTCAAATAACGCGCCCACCTCGAAAACCCTATTAATCGCGTGTGGCGTCAAATAGTCGCACCTTCGCACAGTGCGCCCAAGCTGGGCCGAAACGTTTTTTTACTGTATTATGTTTCTATTTTGTTTTTCGTTTCTTTCCCTTTTTCTTTCCTGATTATTTTGCATTTTTACTTTCAAATTTATTTTTCTTTCACTCTTTTCTTCAAAAATTCATAATTTTCAAAAAAAAAACATAATTTCATAAAAAACGATTTTTTTAAGAAATGTTCAGAATTCCAAAAACTGTCATGTTTTGTAGAACTTTATATTTTTGTTCTCATTCTGAAATTGGTTCAAATTTTAAAAAAATGTTCCATATTTTCTTTGCATTTTCCAAAGTTGTAGACGATTTTAAAAAATGCATTTAATAAATGTTGCAAATACAAAAAATATTATTTTTTAGTGAAGTTTTCGCATATTCAGAATAATTTCCGAGTTTAAATAAAACTCATTTTCTAAATTTGTTTTGAATGTTGAAAATATGTTTCATTTCAAAAACACAAATTTAAAAAATCTTCATATTTTTATAAAAGGTTCATGTTTTCAAATAAAATTGTGAATTTCGAACATGGCAAATTTTGTTGTGTATTTCTGAAAATTAAAGAATTTCAAAAAAATGGTATTTTCAAAATTATTCATGTTTGCAAGAATAATCAGCAATTCTTTTAAAAAACAGTTCAAAAAAATAAAAATTGTTTTGAATCTGACATTGGAGTATGTTCTTAACGGTTCGAGCTGGCCATTGGTTGATAGGACTCGTTTGTTTGAGTGGCTAGCAGCACGTAGTCGTTCTTTGAGGATATGATTTCGATCCTTCAAAACATCGTTTTTTGTATTTTTGCGCGCCTTGGTCGTCTTGGAGCCTGCCAGTGTGTTGGACCATACACGAACTGATGTGTGTCCCATGTGCTATTTTACGCAACTAGCGGCATATAGTAGCCCCCGTGTAGTTGGCCCAAGAAAAAAAATTGCGTCGCCCTGGCAGTATTGGGCCTCAACTACACTCCCCTACTGGGCCGTCCGCCTCCGGCCCATCAATTCTCGTCGAGGGAGCCAAAAATATTTGTGGGTCGTAAGGAATAGAATTTTTGACATTGCATCCACATCCTCTTGCGAATGCCAACTGAGCTAGAGCGGCTTTGTTACATAAAAATTGCTGGTCCTCCTATTAAATATACATATAGGTTTTGTTTCGCCCGCTCATGGTTCCTGAATTTTTTTTGTTTGTATCCCGGGTGGGACGAACTGGGCCTACCCATGCATTTCTTTTTCTGTGAGACCAATGAGCAACAAAAATTTAAGCCCCGATGGAATTGAACTATGGACCTTCTATATTATGTCGATGGACAAAACCAGCTCATCTATCTTTCTATTATGATGAGAATAGTATCGCCTTGAAACTTTATAGTAAATTCCCACCAGTTTATATATGCCCATAGGTTGTCTGGTAATAAGAAGTTTATATCAAAATAAGGAAGTTATCTCGAGAATCATGAGCAGAAGGAGGGACTCCATAAATTATTGCCGGTGCTAGCTTGCAAGTGCCAATAAAAGAGAATATGTTGGTTTGGCTTGAATAAAAAATTTGTGGGCACATGAGTGCTAAAACAAATAGAATAAACCCTAATAAAGAAGGGTCATTGATATTTGGTTATGCGCTAATTATGTTGATGAAATGGGATTTATACGCTACAATTAGTAATCCATCTGGTTACGCCATCATGAGAGTGATCGAAGCAACCGTGCTCCGAAAGTCACCGCATAGCTACAAATAAGGAGGCAGACACAACCGCCGCATAGCTACCAAATGAGGTGGCAGACACAACCACTTGATGGAGGCGGACCTGGAGGAAAAAAATGCACGAGTAGGATGGTTGCCACCACACCGACTATCAAGATCTTGCGGGACAAACATGACCCGCGAGAAGACCACAACTCCTCGCTCTATCGCACCGTTACGGAGATCGTTTTTGCTGGGCACATCAATTATCTCCCCCATTGCTTCTCGCAAAGAAATGTCTCTCCTGTTGCAACGCACGAGCATATGTACTAGTATATATACTATAGAGAGTGTGAAGCGTGCAACCCCTAGAAAACATTTTGACCAGTCAAAGAATCCTCCTGGCAAAAATTATGCTCAAGTGTAGTTATCGAACCCGAGACCTCAAGTTTGATGAGCGAACAGGCTAACCAGCTACACAACCCTCCCGTTATGTTCCACGAGAGGAAAATAACCTTTTCTACATTCCTACATTCGTGTGACAGGCATGCCATGTTTTTGTGTGTGTGTGTGTGTGGGAGTCATTAGGATTTCAATCATAATCGTGTCATGTGGCTTTGGTGGTAAGACTATCCAGATTGGTGCAGAAATAATGCAGCCTTAGTCACCTTACCTCTCTCCACGTAGTACGTTGGGTCCCACCAGTCAGAGGGTGAAAGAAACAAATTAATAAGAAAAAATAAAAGCGCCAGCGGTGTATCTTACTACCTCACACATCTCGCTACTACTCGGGAACACTGTCCAATTGATCCCTCTGTTCGCTCACGTACTATTTTAAGTGAATCTTTATTATAACATGCACACAAATTTTGGGCACTTGTATTCGACTTAAGTCAGTGTGCCACCGTATCTCGTATACTTAGTACTCCCTCCGTCTAGGTGTAATAAGTCACGTTAGAAGGTGCAACGGGACCAAGGTGCGTGCGTGTGCGTGTGTGTGTTTAACAGCATGTGTGTGTTAGAGAGTGCGACAGATCGACCTACTCCTACAGAGATATGGTGTGTAGTGTATGATTTTATCCGCGAGAGTCGGTACATCCTCTTGTTTCCGGGCGTGTCCGGTAGGGACATGCGGACAGCTGCCACGCCCGCTCCTGACCAGCCTAGCCCACCCAAAGCCCCTCCACCGCCCGCACGCGCTTCCCTCTGTGAACAGGCCTGTACGCACGCGTGATTGTCCCATCTCTATCCAGAAAGTTCGGGCATCCTCCCATTAGTACTAGCAACTGCTACCAGCAAGCATAGAGAGAGAGAGAGAGAGAGATTGAGCATGTCACGTTAGCAGTACTAGCAACTACAGTACTACACAAGCAAATCTCTGTTGCAAAGAATCGGTGCCGCATTCATGCCCGGGCAGAGCGGACGCGACCTCTCACTGGCGCAAGAGTGATGGTTGCTTCGTCCGTCCAACTTACTGTTGGGTCTATGTGATTTGACGACTCATTGGTCTTTATTACTGAGGTGGTAGGATTGCTGGATGTCCCACGCTTTCGGCGAAAGGAGGTATAGTAGATTACAATTTTCTCCATTCTTACAGCGGAGGAGTGCAAGAGCAGTGAAAACACGCAGGCTCAGTGATTACATGGCCCACCTCACACTATCACCGTGCGACACCTAACTCTTTACATAGTACTCCCTCCGTTCCTAAATATTACTAGATGAGTCCCCGCTCGTTGCCGTGGAACAGCGGTATATCTCTCTGCGCAAAATTATCGATTTCATAGAACAAAAAAAATAATCCATAACCGCATGAGAAATGTGGTAGCCAAACTAAATAAACTCCCATCATCATTTAGATCATCCCACATAAGGAAAAAAGATCAGCCAACTCCTACTGCATAATGGGATTATATTTTTCTTTTTGACATGTTAATGGGACTTAAAAGCTCACTTACATGCATGCTACCAGTGCATGCTTGCATGCAGACATGTTGATGTGATTTAAAACCCACTCACATGCATGTGCCGCGGTATTTCTGCATGCTTGCATGTGGCTTAGTGCTGAGCCTCTCAACGTCTAGATCAGACGGCTATTATGACTGACTTACTTCATCTAACGGCTACGTCAATTTTGATGATGTGGCTCAAAGAGAGGATAGAGAATTCCTAGTAGTGGGGCTAGCTATTACTAGTAGATAAGTCTTTGTAGAGATTCCACTAGGTGAACTACATATGGAACAAAATGAATGAATCTACACTTAAAATGCATCTATATACATCCGCATGTGGTTAATGGTGAAATCTCTATAAAGACTTATATTTAGGAACGGAGGAAGTACTAGTATAGTACTAGTATGTACTATAATTTATCAGCGAGATAAATTTGTACATTTCTATGAAGCTTCCAGCTCCTGTTACATGTATCTTGCGTCCAAGGTTGCCCGTTGCAACATTTCATCAAATACAAAGGAGACTAACATGCATGCTATTGCATCTCAATGATTGACAGATCGTAGCAAATATGTACTCCCTCCGTTCCAAAATAAGTGTCTCAACTTTGTGCAAACTTTAGTACAAAGTTGTACTACTACTAAAGTTGACACTTATTTTGGAACAGAGGTAGCTATAGAAAAAAACGATCCATGCAGTCCCTAGCCCTTGAACCGTGAACCCTAACCAGGCTTCAATTTGCTGGCAACGTTAGAGCTTCCTAATAAATGAAGTTTGCAACCTTTTGACCATCGGATCATTTTGTGCAGTTTCACCAAAATCGAGATGAGCATCCCTGTGGCAAAGAAATTGAAGAAGCATGATTAGAATAAGATTACTAGGACTAGTTGATGAGACATAAACTCATGACAAATACAGTACGTAGAAGCCAGTAGAGGTATCAGGTATGTGCGGGGCAAATAAGTAGAGAAATATCCACAGGGAGTGATGTGGGCAGCTGGAGCAGTGGTGCAAGCCGGCTGTAAAGGGAGTTGTACCTGAGGGACGTAGCTCGACCTTGAGGAGGGCGGCTGGAGGCGGCAACTGCCTATGTCGCGGCAGTGAGCAAGGAACGAAGGCAACCTCACCGGCTTTGTGAGAGAGAACGGCGGGGACCCCTGATCGGGACGTGCCGACAGTGGGTTTTCGCCGTCGGCGACGACCACCGCATCTACACTAAGCATCCACCCCTTCCCCAAGCGAACGTGATCCGCCGGGATGTTAGAGATGTGGCCACAGTCGTTTTGTGCGAGAGAGTGTGAAGAAAGCAACCCCAGCAAGCAATCGTGTAGGCTGGCCTGTCCTGACTATGTATATAGTGGAGCGGTTTCCTTTTCTCTCCATATGAACCTATCATATTGCGTACGTGCCACTGAAGAAAAAAAAATATTTATAAATGACGCGGCACCTACTACTCATTCTCCTATAACCTTGCGCTTGGCATCTCCAAAATATTAACCTTGCGATTGGCTCTTCGCCTCTTCGGGAAGTCGAGCAATAATGGTAGTGAAGTATATATCGTTCTGGCTATATGAGACCGAATGAATTGCTGCACGTCCACCACGTGGGCGAGGGTCGAGGGGCGAGGGAGAGTGCTACTACATACGGAGCAAAATGAGTGAATGTACACTCTAAAATACGTCTATATACATCAGTGTTTGGAGTATGTACTAGTAGTTCATATTGAAATCTACTAAGGACATATATATTCCATACAATATGATATAATCTCTATAACCAAGGTAGTAGGGACGAGGAGTAAACGGAGGGAGCAGTAAATTTTTCTCCTCGTCCTGCGAGCCGCCGCGTGCATGGGCGAGGGAGGAGCAAGCTTCACCTCATCCTGCGAGCCACCGCGCCCGTGGGCGGGGGAGACGGCGTACTAAGCAAGCTTCTACTCGTTCTGCGAGTTGACGGGACACATCAAAAGTACTCCAGTGTATAGAGCCTTGCCTCTAAGGTAGGCCCCACATGGTTTGCCTCTTTTTTAATTTAACATAACGCGTCAAGTTGCAATTTGTTTGTTCACCCGTGGTAGACGATCCTCCCTCCACCAAGTGGACAACCAGTACATGTGCCAAATTACCACGTGGGCTGCCTTTTTCGTACAGAAATGAGCTCCACCGTGTACCCGCGCGGGTGTGGTTGGGAAAGAGACGGGAGTACGTGTGCCGTACGTGCACCTATTCTCTTGGTGCACGTCCCCCACCTACGTGGGTCTGTGTGAGAGATACAAACCGCGTTCGTGAGTGTTTTTTGTTTTGTGGTGGGGTGGGTGGGGTGGGGGGTTGATTTCGTGAATTATCTGTGGGAATATGTGTCGATGACATCTCAAACAAAATTTTGCATGCAATGTGTGTGAAATGGAGGCCTATCCATATCATACATAGAGGGTCGGGAAATCCACGAGAAGAGAGGGAGGGGTCATAGCTATCGATAGAGTCAAAGAGAGGATCAAGTACGGGTGGGTGCGAGATCGATGAAGAGAGCCATCGAAATTGTGTGTGTGCGTGCAAGTCAAAGATATAGGGCGACTGGCCTATCGGAACGTTAGAGGGCACATGTCAAGTTTGTGTCTGGCAGGGAGACATGACTAGAGCGCTTGATGTATCGGTGTGTGTGGGGGGGAGGGGTGGGGGAGGGGTAGGCAGAGGCCTAACTATAGAGGTAGAAGGACTCGTATATGTGTTGAGAAGGAGAGACCCAACTATGACATGAGGGAGATCGGTCGACATCCATACATAACTGAAGGACGGGAAATATGATGGGATAGAGAGAGAGAGGAGAGAGAGGGGAGGGAGAGGGAGGGAGAGGGGTAGAGTGCTGGATGGGTGATGGAGTTGCTTCTCGAAGATGTTGGGAGAGGCCTACTAGACAAACTGAGGGTGGAACTGCAATGTTATCAATAAGAGTGGGTATGTGTTTTTGTGTGTGCCTGTGCGTGATAGATCTGTCGGGACGCATCCATGGATGATGAAGGGGAACCATGTGTTTGGTAAGCAAACCTAACTAGATCGGTAGATCAATTGTTGTTTGTCGGAGGAAGGGAGAGACACAGCTAATGAGGTAGATCGATCGATGTGTGGGTAAAAACGAGTTATAAGGACCTAGCTGGCTATATGTATAGTGAGAGATCGGTCGGTGTACGTCCATTTGTTAGAGGCAAATAAGGCCTAGCGAGACGGATAGACAGAGAGAATGGAGCTAGGAGGTGGTGCGAGAGGCCCAACTACTAGCTATATAGGGGGAGGAGTGTGCGGTTGTGAGATCGATTAAAAGAGGGGTGAGAGTTTACACGTGTGTCTGACCATATGAGAGACACGAGGCAAGGACACATAAAGGAGGAGATTGAAGCTGTGTGTGTATGCTGTAGGCAGGCATCGCTGGAGAGGTTTATCGATCGGTGTGTGTCGGAAAGGAGTTGTGGAGACTCTGGGAGAACGACCTAAAGGAGAAAATGAATGTGCCTGGTGGATAGAATGCCGAGGGAGGGGGAGGGCGTGTGCATGCACGAGAGAAAGTTAGTGGTAGCTACAAAGGTTAGAGGATTGTGTGGGTGTAAGAGACTAACAAAGATCATAATTTTATATGAAAGCGGATTCATATATTTGAATAGGAGATCATAGTGTTTTAAACATTGCATGCATGAATATAGCGGTGATACACGTGTTGTGCACATGTTATACCATAATGTGATAATGCATGGCGTTTGCAACTCACAGCTAAATGCCAAACAATCTAAACCATACTATACATCAAACAATCTCACATTTTATTTGAATTTGTGATAATGTGCGGCGTTTGGAGCTTACAACTAAATATCGAGCAATCTAAACAATACTATATATCGAACATTCTCACATTTTATTTGAATTTGTGGTAATGTGTGGTGTTTGCAACTCACATCTAAATACTTGTAGGCGTAGGGGGCGGGGCACCATACATAATGTGATAAACACATTATACATATGAGACATGGTTTAGATTATGAAGATCTAGCTAGAGCTAGAAATGTAATGTGATTTGAAATCAAAATAAAGTGGATTCAAAAAATCTAGTTCGAGTTCATATAGTACACATAGTTCATATGTAACTCGATACTGATCATGTGGTGTGCTGTGAAGATAATACACAAACGATGGTTTAACTTGACAATAATGATGATTGTAGATCTTATTAAAACAGAGAAACGAATTCAAATGCTTTGACTTCACAACAATCATTATTGTAGATCTTATTCAAATTTAGTTCATATTGAAGCGGTAGTATATACGTTTGGAATGCACTAAAACGTTCATTTGAGTAGTAGGTTGCATGCATTATACACGTAGCGAAATATTTTAATTGAACATAACATGAATTCATAGTTTTGAATGACACTTGTAGTGCGCATTGATTTGGTAAAGTACACGTTAGGCTTGTCCGGAAATTTCAACCCGCGCCTTGTTAGCCCGAAATATTTAAGATATATCTTTGTCTCGTTGTGCTCCGACAACTCCCTCCATCTCAACCCGCGCCTTGCTATTCCGAAATTACAACACGCGCGAAAACTCCCACCTCCTGTGAAATCCCGACACACGAAATGCCCATGGTACCCCTGAACCGAAAGAACCGCCTCAAATCGGTGGGGGGTACTTTCGTAACTTACCCCACATTTCGGACAAGCGCGTCTCTAAGCCATGGTTCCCCACTACCATCCCATCCGCCCACTGATGACCCATAAGTATAGGGGATCTATCGTAGTCCTTTTGATAAGTAAGAGTGTCGAACCCAACGAGGAGCAGAAGGAAATGATAAGCAGTTTTCAGCAAGGTATTCTCTGCAAGTACTGAAATAAGTGGTACCAGATAGTTTTGTGATAAGATAAATTGTAACGAGCAACAAGTAACAAAAGTAAATAAAGTGCAGCAAGGTGGCCCAATCCTTTTTGTATCAAAGGACAAGCCTAGACAAACTCTTATGATAGGAAAAGCACTCCCGAGGACACATGTGAATATCGTCAAGCTAGTTTTCATCACGCTCATATGATTCGCGTTCGGTACTTTGATAATTTGATATGTGGGTGGACCGATGCTTGGGTGCTGTTCTTACTTGAACAAGCATCCCACTTATGATTAACCTCTATTGCAAGCATCCGCAACTACAACAAAAGTATTAAGGTAAACCTAACCATAGCATGAAACATATGGATCCAAATCAGCCCCTTACGAAGCAACGCATAAACTAGGGTTTAAGCTTCTGCCACTCTAGCAACTCATCATCTACTTATTACTTCCCAATGCCTTCCTCTAGGCCCAAATAATGGTGAAGTGTTATGTATTCGACGTTCACATAACACCACTAGAGGTTAGACAACATACATCTTATCAAAATATCGAACGAATACCAAATTCACATGACTACTAATAGCAAGACTTCTCCCTTGTCCTCGGGAACAAACATAACTACTCACAAAGCATATTCATGTTCATAATCAGATGGGTAATAATGTGCATAAAGGATCTGAACATATGATCTTCCACCAAATAAACCAACTAGCATCAACTACAAGGAGTAATCAACACTACTAGCAACCTACTAGCACCAATCCCGGACTTGGAGACAAGAATTGGATACAAGAGATGAACTAGGGTTTGGAGATGAGCTGGTGCTGGTGAAGATGTTGATGGAGATTTCCCTCTCCCAATGAGAGGAGCGTTGGTGATGACGATGGTGATGATTTCCCCCTCCCGGAGGGAAGTGTCCCCGGCAAAACAGCTCTGCCGGAGCCCTAGATTGGTTCCGCCAAGGTTCCGCCTCGTGGCGGTGGAGTCTCGTTGTCGGTGTCAAAACCGGCGGATCTCGGGTAGGGGGTCCCGAACTGTGCGTCTAGGCGGATGGTAACAGGAGACAAGGGACACGATGTTTTTACCCAGGTTCGGGCCCTCTTGATGGAGGTAAAACCCTACTCCTGCTTGATTAATATTGATGATATGGGTAGTACAAGAGTAGATCTACCACGAGATCAAGGAGGCTAAACCCTAGAAGCTAGCCTATGGTATGATTGTTGTAATGGTTGTTCGTCCTATGGACTTAAACCCTCCGGTTTATATAGACACTGGAGAGGGCTAGGGTTACACAGAGTCGGTTACAATGGTAGGGGATCTACATATCCATATTGCCAAGCTTGCCTTCCACGCCAAGGAAAGTCCCATCCGGACACGGGACGAAGTCTTCAATCTTGTATCTTCATAGTCTTGGAGTCCGGCCGATGATGATAGTCCGGCTATCCGGACACCCCCTAGTCCAGGACTCCCTCAGTAGCCCCTGAACCAGGCTTCAATGACGACGAGTCCGGCGCGCATATTGTCTTCGGCGTTGCAAGGCGGGTTCCTCCTCCGAATAATTCATAGAAGATTGTGAACACCAGGATAGTGTCCGACTCTGTAAAATAAATTCCACATACCACCGTAGAGGGAATAATATGTACACAAGTTCAATCTGCTGACGTATTTTGTGGTGTGACGTTACACCACTACCCAGCCTTTACTTGAATCATTTTTATTATATCACCTCAGCGCGTTTAGCGAAGCGGTTTCCTTGGCACGTCTTGTCAAAGCAGAGATCGTGTTCCCCTTATTCTAGGATTCCCATCAATACGGACGTGGGTAACCCAACCGTGCCCGCTGCCACGCCTCCTCTATCGAAGGTGAGTCCCAAACGGTCACGGGGACGGCTCTTGGTATTCTCCCTCTTTAAAATGGGACCAAGGCTCGTTTCTTTTCTTCAATCCTCAGTCGAATCTGCCCCACGCCCTGAGTTCCAACAAACAGAGCCCTAGACTCGAGTGCTTCGGACCTTCAACGATGTCCGGCTCCGACCTACAGGGCCGGTGGATGCCCTCCTCCGTCACGGAAGAGGACGTGCAAAAGCTGAGAGAAGCCAGGTACCTGACCTGTGAGATTTCACATAGGTTGCCCGCCAAAGGGCAAGTCATTCCTACTCCCGAGCCCGGCGAAAGCGTCGTGTTTGTGTCCCACCTCCGTCGGGGTTTAGGCTTCCCGATGGATCCTTTTGTGAGAGGGCTCATGTTTTACTATGGGTTGGAATTCCACGACTTGGCTCCGGAGTCCATCCTCCACATCTCATCATTCATTGTCGTCTGCGAAGCCTTCCTCCTCACTACCCCTCACTTCGGTTTGTGGCTCAAAACCTTCAACGTGGAGCCGAAGATGATCGAGGGGCGTCAAGCAGAGTGCGTCGGGGCGGTTGTAAGCAAGAGGGCCGATGCTCCATGGCCCGAGGGCTCTCTCCAGGGGGAGCTCGGCTTGTGGCAACAGGAGTGGTTTTATATTACCGCTCCCAGGGGCAGCAGGCAGAAGCCGCCGCCCATCTTCCGCTCGGGCCCTCCACGACGGTTGATGTCATGGGTCAACCAAGGGCTCAACTGGGGGCCGTCAAAGGACGTACCCCTATTGTAGGGCCGGATTCGAGACCTCCAAGAGAGGGAGATCAATCTGGTCGTGGTGATGCAGGTTATGCTGATTAGGCGTCTTCTGCCCTGCAAACGTCGCCCTCTCCGGCTGTGGGAATTCAATCCGGAGGGACCACGAGTTCTCCAACACTTCATGGGTACAACACCTGTGGAGATGTACAAATTGTTCTTCTGATCACAAGAGGTGTGTTCGGAATCGACCGAGGACGCCGGCCTAAGCTGCAATCGCCCAGATACACAAGTAAGTAGCTCTGTGTCCGGACATACCGTTCGTTTGCATATCTTGGATTTGCCTTTTAACCAATTGTCCTCTGAACAGGAGTGGATAGCGCAAGCAAAACTGATACGGTGTTCGGCCCCCCTCCTGGAGACCACGCCGGATCCCGTGTTGGTCAAGATGCTGGAGGTTGCGCCTTCAGAGGAAGGCGAAGGGGAAAACAGAGAAGCTACCGCCTCTACCAAGGAGGCTTTCGAGAAAGGGGGGATCGAGAATCCCTCCTTCCAAGGGGAGAAGAGGACTGCTTCCGAAAACCTGGAGGCCCGCCTCAAAGCGGGGGAAGAGATCTTCACCGGATGGTCCTGCGCCTGGGGAAGCCCCAGCCGCTGTCACATCCCTAGTCTGGTATGACCTAGGCTAGCTAGCTATTTGTGCATCATATTTAAATTTCATTTAAATTTGAAATGAGGATTGGTGGAACCCTCAGAATCATTTTTGAAAATGACCCAAATAAAAATTTCTCCAAAAGGGTCCAAGAAAATGCTCATGTTGCCCTCTGAAAATATTGGACAGAGATAAAAATCAAAACAATATTTTTAGGAGCTCATGGACATTTATTTTGGCCATTTGGATTAATTCGATAAATATTTGCATTGGAAATATATTTCTATATATATGAAATATGGCCCAAAAATTATGCCATTTATAAAAGAGCTCTGGAATAATATATCCAGCTCCTGCAAAAATTGGCATAATAAAATTAAATGATTTAATATATTTATTAAATCAAACAAATGTCAGAAAATTAAAAAGAAAACAGAAATAAAAGGAAGGAGGGACTTACCTGGGCCTCCCCTCCCCTGTGCGGCCCAGCTGGCCGGCCCAGCCGACTGGCTAGCGCCAGTCGTCCCCCTCCTCGCGCCAGGAGGCCAGGGGCGTGTGGCCGGCGCGTGCGCACCGTCGTGCCGCCACGGCACCTGCCTGCCTGTCCTCCCCCTCGACGCCTGGACGTCCGGAACGTCGCCACGCAGCCGCCCCGGTCCTTTTCCCCTCCCTCTCGCTCTCCCTCCTCCCTGGTTCTCTCTTCCCCGAGCGCACCCGAGCGCAGCCGTCGCCATCGCTCGCCGTTGCCATGGCCACCGGCCTCCCCTCGCCTCCCTGACATGCTTCCGAGCTCCGCCACAACCCCCTCCACCTCCTCGTCGAGCCACGAACCTCCGGACGCCCTGTGTAGCCGCCATCGCCACCGTCTTCCTCCTCGGGCTCCGCCGTCCGCCGACGTCGATTCGCCGTCACCAGGTCCTCCCCGACCCCGCTGTGCTGCTCTGCGTGATCGCGGTGAGCTCCGCCGCCGTTCCCCTCTCTTCTCCCTCCCGTTCCCGTGCCGTAGCGCCGCTCCCCACCACGGCCGAAGCCTCTCGCCGCCGTCCATGTCGCCGTCGCCGTCTCGGCCCGCCTCCGCCCAAACCAAGCCCCCCTTCGCGCTCCTGGTGCCACGAGGGTGCCGCCGAGCCCCTCAGGTGGCCTCCCCGTGCCCCGCAGCCCGATCCCGCTCGCGCCCGAACTCCGGCCGCCGCCGCGAGCCTTGCTCCGGCGAGCTCCGGCCGTCCCCGCTCCTCCCACCTGTTCCACCAGATGCGCGAGAGCCCGGGCTACGCCCCGGTGCTCTCCGACGCCGTCCCCGTGGCCTGTGGCGCGGACTCCGCCGCGTCCAGAGGTCGCCGGCGACGAGCCCCCGTCGCCTGAGCCCTGCCAGGTGGGGCCGGCCCGTCAGGTGATTAGCTTAGTGCTAATCACCGTTAACTAACCCCCCCCTGACACTGACAGTGGGCCCGACCCCCCCCCTAACCATTTAATTAAATTAAATAACCCCTGTTAACCCCCTGTCACTGACGTGTGGGTCCCACACGTCAGGTTTGACCCGGACCAGCCGCGTTGACCGCTGATGCAATGATGACGTCATGCTGACGCAATTATTTATTTTCTGGAATTAAAATAATTCAGAAAATCCAGAAATGATTTAAACTTCAAAAATTCATAACAATTCAACCGTAGCTCAGATTAAATAATTTATATATGAAAAATTATCAGAAAAATGCAACCTTTCCATCTGTACTAGTTTCATGCATGAAAAACCAACCTATACATGCTGAATATGGGAAAACACATTATGGCATATATAAGAGACCTAATTTAGAAATGCATTTGAACCTTTGGTTCAAATGGACTTCAAACCAAATGTTACTAGTTGCATTAGCTCAACAGCATCACATCTACATGCCATGTTCATGCATCATATTGTTGCATATGATTGTGTATTGATTGCCGGCACTGTTCCTTCTCGATAGGTCCTGCTCCGGAGACGTTCCAGAGTACCTGTCTGTGAAGCAGTGCCTCCCTTGTTGATTTACCAGGCAAGCAACCCCCCTTGTTCATTTCGATAAAACCCTACTCTCTCGCTCCTGCTCTCAGTTATTGCATTAGGACAACAACGATTCATCTGCTACTTTGTGCTGCGGTAGTTGAACCCATTCCTCTGCATGACCTGTCATTGCCACAGTAAATAGTTGAAACCCACTAGCATGTGTAGGAGTTGATTGAAGCCACTGATGTGTTCCTACCATGCTATGCCTGCTATTGCTTAGAGTGTGTCAGGTCTGGTTCATTGGGAATGAATTGGAGTGTCACGATATGTTCTGATGCTGAGAGTTAAGTGTGTGAACACGATTTGGTAAAGGTAGCGGTGAGAGGCCATGTAGGAGTACATGGTGGGTTGTCTCACTGGAACCGTCCTTAAGCACTGAGTTCTGTGTATGTTGTCCAATGACTCGATACTACCACACATTGGGCTCCGGCGCTCCAATGCCCTCTCGACTTATTAACCAACTTGATCTCTGTCCAGGAGTCGCAACTAGTTTCTGGTGTTTGTAGGTAGTGCTATTTTTCTACCAAGTGGCACCCGGCAGGGTGGGCTTGGGACAGACTAGGCACACGTGGCCCGGTGTACCGAGTGGCACCCGGTTGGTGGGCTCGGGAACCCTGTACACATCGTTTGGGGCCGTAAGCGACACCCCGGCCGGATCTCCTTGCGGATGGAACCCGAATAGGCGATAAACCTGGACTAGAGTCTTGTGTGGTTAGTCAGGTCGTGGCCGACACCCTCGCCAGGCTTCCGCTTGAAGGTTGCCGAGATACATGACGTGTACATGGCGGTAAGTGGCGAGAGCGTGTGTGAAGAAGTACACCCCTGCAGGGTTAACATGATCTATTCGAATAGCCGGGTCCGCGGTTATGGACTTCTTGGATGCTTACATGGTACATAGACAACTTGAAGTGGATACTATAAAATGCTCAAGACAAGTGTGAGTGCTATGGATGGCCTTCTCGTAGGGAGACGGGGATGAATCCATAGTAGTGTATTGTGTGGTGATTAGTGGACTCGTGTACGTTGTTTCACCTCCAGAGTTTCTGGTAGTCGTAGAACAGGATAGCCACAGAGTCAAAGCTGGCTTGCTGCAACTAAACCCCACATTACCTCTTGATACAAATGCATGTATGATAGGATCTGATGTAAGTCTTGCTGAGTACCTTTGTACTCATGTTGCTTTATTTATGTTTTTGCAGCGGAGACTTCGGTCTTACTAGTGTTCTCGTGGACTTCGACTAGTAGCTAGTACCTCAGCTACGATCTTGATCGGATGTTGTAGATAGTCAGGCTCTTCAGCCTTTTTCATTTGTAGATGTCTGTACCCAGACATGTAATGCTTCCGCTTGTTGCTTGTATGCTCTGTATGACGGGTCTTGTGACCCCTGTTTGCAATAAATGCTATGATGGCTCTTCTGAGCCTTTATCTATATAATTGTTGAGTTATGCTGTGATGCCATGTTGTACAGCACATACTTGCATGTTATGCGTACGTGTAATGTGTAGTGCTATGTGTGGGATCTGACTATCTAGTTGTTTATCTTTAGTAGCCTCTCTTACCGGGAAATGTCTCCTAGTGTTACCGCTGAGCCATGGTAGCTTGCTACTGCTCTGGAACACTTAGGCTGGCCGGCATGTGTCCTTCTTCGTTCCTGTGTCTGTCCCTTCGGGGAAATGTCACGCTTTGAGTACCGGAGTCCTGTTAGCCCGCTACAGCCCGGTTTACCGGAGTCCTGCTAGCCCAGTGCTACAGCCCGGACCCACTTGCTGATGACCGACACGTTCGAAGCTGGGTCATGGATGCCTGTCCCTGTAAGTCTGTGCCACTTTGGGTTTACGACTAGTCATGTCAGCCCGGGCTCCTTATCATATGGATGCTAGCGACACTATCATATACGTGAGCCAAAAGGCGCAAACGGTCCCGGGAAAAGGTAAGACGACACCCGTGGGGATACCGTGCGTGAGGCCGCAAAGTGATATGAGGTGTTACCGGCTAGATCGATGTGACATCGAGTCGGGGTCCTGACAGCTTTGGTATCAGAGCCTGACTGCCTGTAGGTTTACCAAGCCATACTGGTCGAAGTTGAGTCTAGAAATTCTTTAGTTATGTAAGGGAATTGATTGTGGGAAGGAACGTAAGGCTCTTTTTACTCCTTATACCTCTTGGTCTTCTGATCTGAGTCGCCCTATCTTTCCTACGGGGTTAAGGAACTAGGCTTTCTCTTCCGTCTATCAGGATCACGTGTTACTACTCCGTAGTCCCATAGGACTGGTTGATCAGAGTCATACCCAGTTTCGAGTACTTCCGGTGTAGTCTGTTTAGTACTATCCCAGAACCTTGAGTGGTGATGTTGAGTTGTTGTACTACCCCATTTTTAGCAGGATGTCTCATTCTGAGCATTTTACTGCCGTTATGCTGCCGGAATTGCCCTAGGAGTTCGAGTGATACTAACTCCTTGTCCTACATTCCACAGTCTTTAGTTGATGCTGATTCCGTCCTTGGTTCGTTTCTCAGGATGTCATCGGCTAAGCGAAGTTCCGTCGCTCGTAGCCAGAACCATGGAGATGGTAGGGATGAGGATCCTCCTGACCAGCCTTCGTTGACAGAGTTCATGCTAGAGATGGAGAGGAACAAGCGTGAGTCTAATCGTTTGTTGGCACGTATCGAGGAGAATACCGCACATCAGTTCAAGGGATCTGTGACCATTCATGACTTTATCCGCTTGCACCCACCTACCTTTCATCATTCCATCGAGCCACTCGATGCAGATGACTGGCTCCGTAGCATCACCCATAAGCTGCGTTCCGCGAACGTAGCTGAAGATGACAAGGTCACTTATGCCACATATCACCTAGAAGGTCCTGCTAGTCTTTGGTGGCAGAACTATGAGGCTATGCTTCCAGTTGGCCAGATTCCTACCTGGAAGGATTTCACTGAGGCTTTTCGCGAGCATCACATTCCCCAGGCCCTCATTGATCGCAAGAGAGAAGAGTTCTGTAGTTTCACCCAGAGTAAGATGGCTGTTGATGCTTATAGCAGAGAATTCGAGAACCTTGCCCGCTATGCCACAGAAGAAGTGTCCACGGACGCCAAGAAGCAAGCTAGGTTCCGGAAGGGTCTCAACCCCAAGTTGCGTCGTGATCTCCACCTGCATCATTGTGATACATTCCAAGCCCTTGTGAACAAGGCCATCAATGCAGAGACAGCTCAACTCACTTACGAGGAGTCTCGTAAGCACACCCGTGATTTGGGATCTTCCTCCGGTTCTAGTTCCCAGAAGCGCCGGATTTGGGTTCCAAACTCCGCTCTTCCTTCCGGATATGCACCGAGGCCATCCTATGTGGTGCCTTCTCCAGCTCAGTCATATGTTCCACCCAGGCCTACTGGTAGACCGTTTGTCAGTGCGGGTCCCCGTCCAACCTCAGGGACTTGCTTCACATGCGGGAAGCCAGGACACTATGCACGTGACTGCTCTCAGACTAGTTATGCTCCACCCCAGCCCGAGAAGACTGTTGGCTGTATTAAGCCATCACGCAAGATGATCAGTGTCAAGTCAGCCCCCACTGAACGTGGACGTGTGCATCACGTCTCAGCTAAAGACGCTCATGATGATCCAGATGTCGTTCTTGGCACACTCCTTGTCAATTGTCACCCAGCATCAGTTCTATTCGATACTGGGGCATCTCACTCCTTCATTTCTGAAGGCTATGCTCGTTTGCACGACATATCATTTTGTGATATGCCAACTCCGCTTGAAATCCAAACCCCAGGGTCTAGATGGCAGACCACCAGAATCAGCCATGGTAATGCAATTCTTGTTGATAGACTTGTATTCCTTGCATCACTTGTAGCCCTCAAGTCTTCAGATATTAACATCATCTTGGGTATGGACTGGATGACAGCTCATCATGCCAAGATTGATTGTTACACAAGATCTGTTCAACTTACACACCCATCTGGCAAGATAGTCATCGTCTCCACTAGAGTTGCAAAGCGTCAGCTCTATTCTCTTAATGCCAGCCCTCTTCCAGACCTTGAAGATATCCCGGTAGTCCGTGACTTTCCGGATGTCTTTCCAGAGGAACTGCCAGGTGTTCCACCTGACAGAGATGTAGAGTTCGTCATAGATCTTATCCCAGGAACAGCTCCAATCTCCCGGAGACCTTACAAGATGGCACCCCTAGAACTAGCCGAGCTTAAGAAACAACTCGATGAGTCCTTGCAAAAGGGTTTCATCCGTCCTAGTTCTTCTCCTTGGGCTTGCCCCGTCCTCTTCGTCAAGAAGAAAGACGGTACGGACCGGATGGTTGTAGATTATCGTCCCGTTAATTTGGTCACGATAAAGAACAAGTATCCGCTTCCCAGGATCAACGACCTGTATGATCAGCTCGCTGGATCCTCAGTCTTCTCCAAGATGGATTTAAGGTTAGGCTACCACCAAATCAAGATCAGAAATGGGGACATTCCCAAGACAGCTTTTGTTACTCGTTATGGTCAGTACGAGTACACCGTCATGTCCTTTGGCCTAACCAACGCCCCAGCCACATTCTCCCGTTTGATGAACTCGATCTTCATGGAGTACTTAGATAAGTTCGTCGTGGTTTACCTCGATGATATTCTTATTTACTCGAAGAACGAGGAAGAGCATGCCGAACATCTTAGACTTGTGTTAGAAAAACTCAGAGAGCACCGCCTTTATGCCAAGTTCTCCAAGTGTGAATTTTGGTTGCCAGAAGTGACCTACCTAGGCCACGTAATCTCTGGTAAGGGCATTGCTGTCAATCCCGAGAGAGTTCAAGCCGTTCTCGATTGGACTCCACCTGAGACCGTGAAACAAGTTAGGAGTTTCCTTGGTCTAGCCAGCTATTGTCGCCGCTTTGTTGAAAACTTCTCCAAAGTAGCCAAACCCCTCACGGAACTTCTCAAGAAAGATAAAAAGTTTGAGTGGTCCCCACAGTGTGAGTACAGTTTTCAGGAACTGAAAAGACGCCTGACTTCTGCTCCCATACTTGTGCCACCGGATTTCACTAAAGACTTTATTATCTACTGCGACGCCTCACGACAAGGACTAGGTTGCATTCTTATGCAGGATCGTCATGTGATTGCCTATGCATCTCGACAGTTGCATCCACATGAGGAGAATTATCCTACACATGATCTAGAGCTTGCAGCCGTAGTCTATGCACTCAAGACTTGGCGACATTACCTCCTTGGTAAACGTTGCGAGATCTACACCGATCACCAGAGTCTCAAGTATATCTTCACCCAACCGGATCTGAACCTTAGGCAAAGACGTTGGTTGGAGTTGATCACAGATTATGATCTAGGGATTACCTACACCCCAGGCAAAGCCAATGTCATGGCTGATGCTCTAAGTCGTAAATCCTATTGCAACAATCTCATGTTGCAGCAAGGCCAACCACTTCTCCATGAGGAATTCTGTAAGCTTAACCTTCACATAGCTCCTCGCGGATTCCTTTCTACCCTGGTGGCGAAACCTGATCTTGAAGATCGGATTATCGCTGCTCAAAAGCAAGACACAGGAATTTCTCGGATCAAGAGAAACATTAAGAAGGGAGTTGGTGGATGTTTCTCTATGGATGATCGTGGTGTTGTTTTCTTTGAGAATCGCTTGGTGGTTCCCAAGAAGCAACATCTTCGGCAGTTGATTCTTAAGGAGGCGCATGAATCTCCTCTCACAATTCATCCCGGTAGCTCTAAGATGTATCAGGACCTACGCCAGAGGTTCTGGTGGACTAGGATGAAGAGAGAAATCGCTGAGTTCATTGCTAAATGTGACGTTTGTCGTCGCGTTAAGGCAGAGCATCAAAGACCTGCTGGCACCCTTCAGCCTTTAGCTATTCCTGAATGGAAATGGGATAAAGTTGGTATGGACTTCATCACCGGCTTTCCCAGGACCAAAAGAGGGAATAACGCTATCTTCGTAGTCGTTGATCGTCTTTCCAAAGTGGCTCACTTCCTCCCTGTTCGAGAGAGTATCACTGCTAGTCAGCTTGCTGACTTATATATTTCTCGAATAGTGTCACTTCATGGTGTTCCACTAGAGATCAATTCAGACCGTGGCAGTCTTTTCACTTCTCATTTCTGGGAGAGTTTCCAAACTGCCATGGGAACCCATCTTTCCTTCAGTACCGCTTTCCACCCTCAGTCGAGTGGTCAGGTGGAACGGGTCAATCAAATTCTCGAAGACATGCTCAGAGCTTGCGTTATCTCATTCGGTATGGATTGGGAGAAATGTCTTCCTTTCGCCGAGTTTGCTTATAACAATAGCTACCAATCCAGCCTCAAGCAAGCTCCTTTTGAGGTTCTCTATGGACGAAGATGTCGAACACCTTTGAACTGGTCAGAAACCGGTGAAAGACAATTCTTTGGACCGGATATGATCCAGGAGGCAGAAGAGCAAGTTCGCATCATTCGTGAGAATTTGAAAACAGCCCAGTCTCGTCAGAAAAGTCAGTATGATCGTCATCATAAGGATATGACTTATGAAATTGGCGACCAAGCTTACCTTCGGGTTACTCCTTTGAAGGGTACCCATCGTTTCGGTATCAAGGGCAAGTTGGCTCCTCGTTACATTGGTCCTTTTCGCATTCTCGCTAAACGAGGAGAGGTTGCCTACCAGTTGGAACTACCCCCACATCTTTCTCGAGTTCATGATGTCTTCCACGTCTCTCAACTCAGGCGTTGCTTCTCGGATCCTATCCGCGGAGTGGACCACGAAACGCTTGATCTCCAAGATAACCTCACATACCGAGAGTACCCGGTTCGCATTCTTGATCAAGCAGAGCGTGTTACTCGACGTCAGAACATCAAGTTTCTCAAAGTTCAGTGGTCTCATCATTCCGAGAGAGAGGCTACTTGGGAGCGAGAAGATCGTCTTCGACTGGAGTACCCCGCTTTCTTTCCGTCGACCCCTGAATCTCGGGACGAGATTCTGTCAAGTGGGGGCGAGTTGTCACATCCCTAGTCTGGTATGACCTAGGCTAGCTAGCTATTTGTGCATCATATTTAAATTTCATTTAAATTTGAAATGAGGATTGGTGGAACCCTCAGAATCATTTTTGAAAATGACCCAAATAAAAATTTCTCCAAAAGGGTCCAAGAAAATGCTCATGTTGCCCTCTGAAAATATTGGACAGAGATAAAAATCAAAACAATATTTTTAGGAGCTCATGGACATTTATTTTGGCCATTTGGATTAATTCGATAAATATTTGCATTGGAAATATATTTCTATATATATGAAATATGGCCCAAAAATTATGCCATTTATAAAAGAGCTCTGGAATAATATATCCAGCTCCTGCAAAAATTGGCATAATAAAATTAAATGATTTAATATATTTATTAAATCAAACAAATGTCAGAAAATTAAAAAAGAAAACAGAAATAAAAGGAAGGAGGGACTTACCTGGGCCTCCCCTCCCCTGTGCGGCCCAGCTGGCCGGCCCAGCCGACTGGCTAGCGCCAGTCGTCCCCCTCCTCGCGCCAGGAGGCCAGGGGCGTGTGGCCGGCGCGTGCGCACCGTCGTGCCGCCACGGCACCTGCCTGCCTGTCCTCCCCCTCGACGCCTGGACGTCCGGAACGTCGCCACGCAGCCGCCCCGGTCCTTTTCCCCTCCCTCTCGCTCTCCCTCCTCCCTGGTTCTCTCTTCCCCGAGCGCACCCGAGCGCAGCCGTCGCCATCGCTCGCCGTTGCCATGGCCACCGGCCTCCCCTCGCCTCCCTGACATGCTTCCGAGCTCCGCCACAACCCCCTCCACCTCCTCGTCGAGCCACGAACCTCCGGACGCCCTGTGTAGCCGCCATCGCCACCGTCTTCCTCCTCGGGCTCCGCCGTCCGCCGACGTCGATTCGCCGTCACCAGGTCCTCCCCGACCCCGCTGTGCTGCTCTGCGTGATCGCGGTGAGCTCCGCCGCCGTTCCCCTCTCTTCTCCCTCCCGTTCCCGTGCCGTAGCGCCGCTCCCCACCACGGCCGAAGCCTCTCGCCGCCGTCCATGTCGCCGTCGCCGTCTCGGCCCGCCTCCGCCCAAACCAAGCCCCCCTTCGCGCTCCTGGTGCCACGAGGGTGCCGCCGAGCCCCTCAGGTGGCCTCCCCGTGCCCCGCAGCCCGATCCCGCTCGCGCCCGAACTCCGGCCGCCGCCGCGAGCCTTGCTCCGGCGAGCTCCGGCCGTCCCCGCTCCTCCCACCTGTTCCACCAGATGCGCGAGAGCCCGGGCTACGCCCCGGTGCTCTCCGACGCCGTCCCCGTGGCCTGTGGCGCGGACTCCGCCGCGTCCAGAGGTCGCCGGCGACGAGCCCCCGTCGCCTGAGCCCTGCCAGGTGGGGCCGGCCCGTCAGGTGATTAGCTTAGTGCTAATCACCGTTAACTAACCCCCCCCTGACACTGACAGTGGGCCCGACCCCCCCCCTAACCATTTAATTAAATTAAATAACCCCTGTTAACCCCCTGTCACTGACGTGTGGGTCCCACACGTCAGGTTTGACCCGGACCAGCCGCGTTGACCGCTGATGCAATGATGACGTCATGCTGACGCAATTATTTATTTTCTGGAATTAAAATAATTCAGAAAATCCAGAAAATGATTTAAACTTCAAAAATTCATAACAATTCAACCGTAGCTCAGATTAAATAATTTATATATGAAAAATTATCAGAAAAATGCAACCTTTCCATCTGTACTAGTTTCATGCATGAAAAACCAACCTATACATGCTGAATATGGGAAAACACATTATGGCATATATAAGAGACCTAATTTAGAAATGCATTTGAACCTTTGGTTCAAATGGACTTCAAACCAAATGTTTACTAGTTGCATTAGCTCAACAGCATCACATCTACATGCCATGTTCATGCATCATATTGTTGCATATGATTGTGTATTGATTGCCGGCACTGTTCCTTCTCGATAGGTCCTGCTCCGGAGACGTTCCAGAGTACCTGTCTGTGAAGCAGTGCCTCCCTTGTTGATTTACCAGGCAAGCAAACCCCCCTTGTTCATTTCGATAAAACCCTACTCTCTCGCTCCTGCTCTCAGTTATTGCATTAGGACAACAACGATTCATCTGCTACTTTGTGCTGCGGTAGTTGAACCCATTCCTCTGCATGACCTGTCATTGCCACAGTAAATAGTTGAAACCCACTAGCATGTGTAGGAGTTGATTGAAGCCACTGATGTGTTCCTACCATGCTATGCCTGCTATTGCTTAGAGTGTGTCAGGTCTGGTTCATTGGGAATGAATTGGAGTGTCACGATATGTTCTATTGCTGAGAGTTAAGTGTGTGAACACGATTTGGTAAAGGTAGCGGTGAGAGGCCATGTAGGAGTACATGGTGGGTTGTCTCACTGGAACCGTCCTTAAGCCCTGAGTTCTGTGTATGTTGTCCAATGACTCGATACTACCACACATTGGGCTCCGGGCGCTCCAAGCCCTCTCGACTTATTAACCAACTTGATCTCTGTCCAGGAGTCGCAACTAGTTTCTGGTGTTTGTAGGTAGTGCTATTTTTCTACCAAGTGGCACCCGGCAGGGTGGGCTTGGGACAGACTAGGCACACGTGGCCCGGTGTACCGAGTGGCACCCGGTTGGTGGGCTCGGGAACCCTGTACACATCGTTTGGGGCCGTAAGCGACACCCCGGCCGGATCTCCTTGCGGATGGAACCCGAATAGGCGATAAACCTGGACTAGAGTCTTGTGTGGTTAGTCAGGTCGTGGCCGACACCCTCGCCAGGCTTCCGCTTGAAGGTTGCCGAGATACATGACGTGTACATGGCGGTAAGTGGCGAGAGCGTGTGTGAAGAAGTACACCCCTGCAGGGTTAACATGATCTATTCGAATAGCCGGGTCCGCGGTTATGGACTTCTTGGATGCTTACATGGTACATAGACAACTTGAAGTGGATACTATAAAATGCTCAAGACAAGTGTGAGTGCTATGGATGGCCTTCTCGTAGGGAGACGGGGATGAATCCATAGTAGTGTATTGTGTGGTGATTAGTGGACTCGTGTACGTTGTTTCACCTCCAGAGTTTCTGGTAGTCGTAGAACAGGATAGCCACAGAGTCAAAGCTGGCTTGCTGCAACTAAACCCCACATTACCTCTTGATACAAATGCATGTATGATAGGATCTGATGTAAGTCTTGCTGAGTACCTTTGTACTCATGTTGCTTTATTTATGTTTTTGCAGCGGAGACTTCGGTCTTACTAGTGTTCTCGTGGACTTCGACTAGTAGCTAGTACCTCAGCTACGATCTTGATCGGATGTTGTAGATAGTCAGGCTCTTCAGCCTTTTTCATTTGTAGATGTCTGTACCCAGACATGTAATGCTTCCGCTTGTTGCTTGTATGCTCTGTATGACGGGTCTTGTGACCCCTGTTTGCAATAAATGCTATGATGGCTCTTCTGAGCCTTTATCTATATGATTGTTGAGTTATGCTGTGATGCCATGTTGTACAGCACATACTTGCATGTTATGCGTACGTGTAATGTGTAGTGCTATGTGTGGGATCTGACTATCTAGTTGTTTATCTTTAGTAGCCTCTCTTACCGGGAAATGTCTCCTAGTGTTACCGCTGAGCCATGGTAGCTTGCTACTGCTCTGGAACACTTAGGCTGGCCGGCATGTGTCCTTCTTCGTTCCTGTGTCTGTCCCTTCGGGGAAATGTCACGCTTTGAGTACCGGAGTCCTGTTAGCCCGCTACAGCCCGGTTTACCGGAGTCCTGCTAGCCAGTGCTACAGCCCGGACCCACTTGCTGATGACCGACACGTTCGAAGCTGGGTCATGGATGCCTGTCCCTATAGGTCTGTGCCACTTTGGGTTTACGACTAGTCATGTCAGCCCGGGCTCCTTATCATATGGATGCTAGCGACACTATCATATACGTGAGCCAAAAAGGCGCAAACGGTCCCGGGAAAAGGTAAAACGACAACCGTGGGGATACCGTGCGTGAGGCCGCAAAGTGATATGAGGTGTTACTGGCTAGATCGATGTGACATCGAGTCGGGGTCCTGACAGCCGCACCCTCTCCCCCAAGGGATCAGCCCTCCAGCGAGCCGTAAGTAGAAAAAGGGGAGTTTTGTAATAAGGGACAGCCCTATTTTTGCTTCCGAGGATAACCGAAGTTTTTACCTTGTAGTTCGGATCTCCGTCCTTCTCAGCTGAGCTCGTCTTCGGGGGACCTTCGTCCGGAGATGATGGAGAGTGAAACGCCTCCATCTGCCACACCGTCAGGCGGGGCGGACGACCCTGAGGTGTCGTCACGGAGGGTATCCCCGAGTCCGGCAGGGCCGGAGAGTTCGGCACCAACTAGTGTACGGCCGGGGGAGCTGAAGGATCTGCTTGAGAAGGCGTCTATCTCAGAAGGTCACCGTACATTGATGAGTACGATGATTGAAAGAATTTCATCCGCCGAGGGCGGGTTGCATGATGCCGTCAGAAGTTTGCTGGCGGGGTTTGAGGTACGTGAAAATGACATACCTTTTGACAGTTTTACACAAAAAGCGCGCCCTGTATGGATAGTAGCCCCTGAGACTCGGTATGTTGTCGAAGGCGACAGTGTGCCGAGGATCATAATCTCAGGTATTAATTCTCGCCTTTCCTACACAGGTGGCGGATAGTCCGGTGGCCAGCCGGACTGATGGAGTTGCTGAATTAAAGCGGCAACTCGACGTTGCCGATGCGGACATCGCGCTGGTCAATAAACGACTTGACGAGTCACAAGGTAGGTTGTTTCTCCGTGGTCACCTAGTTAGGGAGCTGATGCTCACTCCTTACAACATGTATGCTTAATGGAGATGGTGCCGCTGCTGTGGAGGACCTTCGAGCAGAGCTTTCTCAAGCCAAGGAGCAGGCCCGAAGGAGTGATGCGGCTGCCTCTAAGGCGGCCGAAGAGCTAGAAGCCGAAAGGGCTGCTCACTGCCGAAGCAGGGGGGAGATGGCCGAAATGGCCGTGAAGCTGAAAGATGTAACCGACCGCTATGAAGTTCTTGAAAAGGAACGCCGAGCAGAGCAAGAAGACCTGAAGAAGGCCACCGCCGAAGCCAAGGATGCCCGTTCTGCAATGAGGGCTATAAAGGAGGAGCTGCGTCAGGCCGGAGACATTGCGGCTAGCAAGCCCTTTCTACTGCGCAGGAAGTTCATAGATCCGAAGTATGCTCAGCTTGGCCAGCTATGGGGTCCGGAGGATCCTTATATGGATTTAGCGGCGAGTGCGGCAGATGCTGTTGTGCACTTCCGAAGTCGAAAGGATCACGAGACGGAAGAGCTTTTTTGGTCTCAATTCCACAGTCCGGAGCGTTCACTTCCGTTGACCGATCGGCTGGATGAGTGGGCTGAGTTGAATAGATTGTCCGGACTCGCCATGACGGATGTAGTGGCTCATATCTGGCTGGATAGGCCCAAGCCGAAGAGTTATTTTGGCTTATTGCAGCAATTCCTTGGGGCGGTGCCGCATATCGAGGCGCTGAAGCGGTGGGCCTGCATAGAGGGTGCACGGATGGCCCTCGCCCGTGTGAAGACATACTGGACGGAGATGGATGCCACCGATGTTGCAACCCGGGGTTCAGACGAGAGCCGGTTACCCGCCGAGCACTATTTTGGGGAAGTTCTGCGGGGTGCTCGTGCAATAGAGTCGCAGTGCTCAAAGAATGTCATGTTCATATGATCTTTATGATATGTAAAGCTATATTCATAATATAAGTGCTTTTTATACTTGTGCATTCAAGTATTGAAATATCTCCTTTGCGGCCGTTAATGTATATTTGTGTATAACCTGAAAGATGGCAGTCTTCGGCTTCAGCCCCCACGCACATGGTGCGGGGGTGTTTGCAAAATAGCGCATTTTCACACTTAATCCAATGTCTTGGTCCTGTTAAGGAGGTGGTAGCGTAGCAAACGAGGCAACCGGACTATAATGCTTTACCACTTTCACTTAGCCATAGGAGTTCGAAGGTGGGGCTACGATATAGCCCCTAGGGGCACCGCGCTCTCCGTATTCGGGGCGCGTATGTGCCTGACCAGGAAACGGTCCTTCGTCAAAGCGGAGGAATTCTAGACATTCCGGTAGTCGATCGAGTGGTTGACCAGTCTCTCGCTGTATCATGACAGTCAGTTTTCGGCTTTCTCTACTGAGGTGCTCGCCCGGCCGAATCGGGGCACAATCGCAGTAGTTCTCCTGGTGCTGCGTTAGCCGATGATACGGAACATAAGGCAGCAAAACACAGGAGCCGGGCAAACCCAACATTTGACCAAAGACATGATTCGGAGCTGATGCATATAAGGCCTAACTCGAGATGCCGAACACTCCCTAAGGTATTCGGTCTTTATGATAACGGGCAGAACAATGCCCTAAGCCCCTAGTGTCCAGGTACAGGCGAGAATTTCTGACGCGGCCGATGCCAAAACGCCAGCCTCCTCGTTGGTTATGGTGTAAAACCGTGGGATGTGAATGAACAAGAGACAGTAAGAAAGGTTTACGCAGGGTCTTAATCTGAAAAGAATCCTTGCCACGGGTCCCTGCTGCACGTCTGCGCCTGTGTCTCCGTTGTGCCGTATCCTGGACGGGTGTACACACTGTTCATCTGTAAAAGAGAGGAACTTAGCTCGAAAAGAAATCGTGCAAAAAATTTATTGAAAACAAAGTATGAATGAATGAATAAAGTTGAGCTTTTATTGGCTCTTTATTGTTTGTACGCGCAGCCCCTTGTGAAGGGGTATGCGGCTAGGGAGCCCCTAGTTTATTTATGCCGGACTCGCCTAGCCGTGTCCGGGGTCTTGAACGACCTTTTAATGAGATGATGCCGCGTGGACCGGGCATTTTAAGTGTAAGAGACGCGTAGTGCGGTATTGCGTTAAAGCAGGCGAAAGCTTCACGTCCCAATAGTGCTTGATGGCTACTTTTGAATGGGGCGACATGGAAGATTAGCCTTTCGCGACGGAAGTTGTCGGGTGATCCGAACACAACTTCTAGTAGTAAGGAGCCCGTGCACTTGGCGTAAGGTCCTGGCGTCACTCCTTTGAAGGAAGTGCGGCTATGGCGAATTTTAGTAGGGTCTATCCCCAACTTGCGGATTGTGTCCGGATATAGCAGGTTTAAATCACTGCTGCCATCCATTAGGACTTGTGTAAATTGTAGTCCGTCGATTATAGGATCCAATATCAGAGCAGTCCATCCTGCTTTCGAATACTACTGGAATAGTCCAGGTGGTTGAAAGTAATTGGTTTTGACATCCAATCTCGGGATTCTGCTGGGGTGGACCGTGCGACGCGTACTGTAGCGGGTGCCGCACTATTATTCCGTATAATCACATGAAGTGAGTTTACTGTTTTAACTTTGTGTGGGAAAGTCTTTTGTTTTCCGGCGCTCTGCTGGTGGGGTTCGTCGTCTTCGCTTGGCGTGTCGAGCCCCTTGTGTTCGGCGTTGAGTCGGCCGGACTGTTTGAAGACCCAACAATTTCGGTGGGTGTGGTTTGCAGGCTTCCCGGGGGTACTGTGGATTTGACATATCCGATCCAAAATTTTGTTGAGGTTGGATAGCTCGTCACTGTTGTCCTTAAGAGGCAGTGTTTTGTTGTTCGGCCGTGAGCTTTTGAATCCGGTGTTGACCGCCGTGTTCTTTGGGCCATTTTCTTTATTTCGGCGCTGATCCTTTCGGCGCCGTGATTTTCCATTTCCATCTCTGATCTCGGATGTACTCGGGTTGCTGGTGCTGCATCTTGCCAGCCAGCTATCTTCCCCCGCACAAAAGCGGGTCATGAGGCTCGTTAGCGCGGCCATTGTTCTTGGCTTTTCCTGGCCGAGGTGTCTGGCGAGCCATTCGTCTCGGACGTTATGTTTAAAAGCTGCTAGGGCTTCGGCGTCCGGACAGTCGACTATTTGGTTCTTTTTGGTGAGGAACCTGTTCCAGAATTTGCGCGCTGACTCTCCGGGCTGTTGGGTTGTGACTTAAATCGTCTGCATCCGGAGGGCGGACATACGTCCCCTAAAAATTTGCTCTAAACGCATCCTCGAGCTCTTCCCAACTTCCGATGGTATTTTCTGGGAGGCTTTTTAGCCAATGCCGAGCTGGCCCTTTGTGCTTGAGGGGTAGATATTTTATGGCGTGGAGATCGTCTCCTCTAGCCATATGTATGTGTAGGATGTAATCCTTAATCCAGACTCCGGGGTCTGTTGTTCCGTCGTATGCCACTATGTTTACGGGCTTGAATCCCGCTGGAAATTCATGATCCAGCACCTCATCGGTGAAACATAGTGGGTGTGCGGCGCCCCTGGATTTAGGTGTGCCGTTATCTTCGAAGACTCGGCGTGTTGTGTTGTTTCCTGGGGCCTTCTTTTTTGGCCCATAAATGGACCTGACCGGGCCATCTGTTTTGCGAGGATCTTTATGTGTGTCATGTGCCGGCTTGTGTGCGGCGCCCCTTGCCGCTCCTGGCCTGTCATCTGGTCGTCTATCCGGCTAGGCAGCCTCTTTGCTTTTTGATTGTGGGGGCTCTACGGCCTCCTCGTCGAATTCGGGCAGCAGCTTGCGCTTCGGGTAGCTCTTTGCTTGATGGCTATTGCCGTATTTGTCCGCGGTCTTGAGTACTTTGCTCCACCTCATTCTGAGTATGTCTTCCACTGTTTTGAGCTTCCCTTTCTGCTTCTTCAAACTTCTTGAAGTGGCGACAAGCCTTTTGTGAAGGTTCTTATGCTCCGGTGGTGTGTCCGGCGTGAGATCGTCTGGACTGTTGTTTTCGCCGAGGATGGGTTGATTGTCCGATTCATCCTGTTCGGATGGTTGCTTGGCTACATGTTCGCCGTCCACTAGTTTGCCCTACTCGACGGCTGGGTCATTATGGGTGCTGTTGTTATCGAGGCGGGACTTGGGGCGGCACTTGCGTCGCCGTTTTGGTTGTTTTTCAGGGGAATTATCCTTCGCCGCGTCCCGTTGTTCCTCATTATCACTCCCTTTTGGGGTGTCCACCATATATATATCATGAGTTGAGGTGGCTTTCCAGTGCCCAGTAGGCACTGGTTCTTGGTCGTCTCCGGCATCGTCGTCCATGCCGTCGATGTCTTCGGAGTCGTAGTCTAGCATGTCGGTTAGATCGTCGACAGTGGCTACAAAGTGGGTGGTGGGTGGGCTTTGAGTTTCTTCGTCGTCCGCATCCCAACCGTCCTGACCGCAGTCCGGCCAGGGCTCTCCTGATAACGAGAGATACTTTAGCGAATTCAGGATGTCACCAAAGGGTGAGTGCTAAAAGATGTCCGCGGCAGTGAACTCCATGATCGGCGCCCAATCGGACTCAATTGGTAGGGGTGCAGGAGGTTCGGAGTCCGGCACCTCGGAGTCACGAGCTTTACAAGGGACAAGGTCAGTATTCGGCTCCATCTCCGTAGAGGTTGCAGCCCCCGAGGCGGCGTCTAGCCATCCGTCCTCGATCTGCGCGGTCGGCTTCAAATTAAGGTTCGGAGCGGACTTATGTGCGGCCTCCAGGGCACTGTCGGGTAGCAGAGTTAAATCATGCCCATTGTGACAGTGCGGCGCGCTCGGCTGTGGCTCGAATCCGTCGAAGATCAAGTCTCCGTGGATGTCAGCCGTGAAGTTTAGGCTTCCAGATCTGACCTGATGGCCAGGGGCGTAGCTTTCGATCTGCTCCAGATGGCCAAGCGAATTGGCCCGCAGTGCAAAGCCGCCGAACACGAAGATCTGTCCGGGGAGAAAAGTCTCACCCTAGACTGCGTTGTTGTTGATGATTGAAGGAGCCATCAAGCCTATCGGTGACGACACAGAGGAACTCTCAATGAAAGCACCAATGTCGATGTCAAAACCGGCGGATCTCGGGTAGGGGGTCCCGAACTGTGCGTCTAGGCGGATGGTAACAGGAGACAAGGGACACGATGTTTTTACCCAGGTTCGGGCCCTCTCGATGGAGGTAAAACCCTACTCATGCTTGATTAATATTGATGATATGGGTAGTACAAGAGTAGATCTACCACGAGATCAAGGAGGCTAAACCCTAGAAGCTAGCCTATGGTATGATTGTTGTAATGGTTGTTCGTCCTATGGACTAAAACCCTCCGGTTTATATAGACACCGGAGAGGGCTAGGGTTACACAGAGTCGGTTACAATGGTAGGAGATCTACATATCCGTATTGCCAAGCTTGCCTTCCACGCCAAGGAAAGTCCCATCCGGACACGGGACGAAGTCCTCAATCTTGTATCTTCATAGTCTTGGAGTCCGGCCGATGATGATAGTCCGGCTATCCGGACACCCCCTAGTCCAGAACTCCCTCACTCGTCCTGAAAGGTTGCCTTTTATGTTTTTCTCATCGAAAGACTTCATATAGGAGAAGATGAGCGTGGGAGAGCCACCAGGGGGCCCACGAGGTAGGGGGGCGCGCCGAGGGGGGGAGGGCGCGCCCCCCACCCTCGTGAGCAGGGTGTGGGCCCCCTGGCCTTCATCTTTGGCGACGATTTTTCTTTATTTATTTTAAGGTATTCCGTGGAGTTTCAGGACTTTTGGAGCTGCACAGAATAGGCCTTCAATATTTGCTCCTTTTCCAGCCCAGAATTCCAGCTGCCGGCATTCTCCCTCTTCATGCCTTGTAAAATAAGAGAGAATAGCCATAAGTATTGTGACATAACGTGAAATAACAACCCATAATGCAATAAATATTTTCATAAAAGCATGATGCAAAATGGCCGTATCAACTCTCCCAAGCTTAGACCTCGCTTGTCCTCAAGCGAAATGCCGATAACAATAAATATGTCCTCATGTTTAGAGGTAGAGGCATCGATAAAAATAAAATACGGACATGAAGGCATCATGATTATTTCCATAACAACAACATAAATAGATTTTGTTATATGATTACTCATGTTCAAGTGATGATCTTTTCACAAAGCCAAAGTATGAATCAGAAACCTTATTGAGCACCAACAAATTACACCCTCAGTCATTGAAGCAATTGCAATTTATCATAACATCGGAAAGAGTCTATGTCAGAGCTTAAAAGCAAGTCCACATACTCAACTATCACTTAGTCCTTCATAATTGCTAACACTCACGCAATACTTGTGGTTACGGAGTTTTAGTTGGACACTGGGGCTTATAGTTTTGCCCCACAACTTTTTACCTCAAGGGTAATGTCAACAATAATAATTCATGCTCCCCCACATCCAATTAGATATATATATCATGTTCTTTCCAACATGCTGAGATTGCCAAAGGATAAAATTTAAAAAAGAAAGGTGAAGATCACCATGACTCTTGCATAAGGTAGAGGATAATAATAAAAGATAGGCCCTTCACAGAGGGAAGCAGAGGTTGTCATGCGCGTTTAGGGTTGATGCACAAAATCTTAATGCAAAAGAACGTCACTTTATATTGCCCCTTGTATGTGGACCTTTATTGTGCAGTTCGTCACTTTTATTGCGTCCACAACAAGTTCGTACAAAGTCTATTTTCTCCGCACTAATAAGTCATGCATATTTAGAGAGCAATTTTTATTGCTTGCAACAATGACAACTTACTTGAAGGATCTTACTCAATCCATAGGTAGATATGGTGGACTCTCCTGGCAAAACTAGTTTAAGTGTATTTGGAAGCACAAGTAGTATCTCTACTTGGTGCAAGGAATTTTGCTAGCATGAGGGGGAAAGGCAAGCTCAACACGGTAGAGGATCCATGACAACATACTTTATCTCAGATGTAAGAAAACATAACTCATTATGTTGTCTTCCTTGTCCAACCTCAACTCTTTAGCATGTCATATCTTAATGAGTGCTCCCAATCATAAACGATGTCAATGATAATATATCTATATGTGAAACCTCTCTTTCCTTATTACTTCCTATTAATTGCAACAATGACCAAAGCTATATTTGCCAACTCCCAACAACTTTTAATCATCATACTCTTTCTATGTGGAGTCATTACTTTCACTAAGATCAATATGAACTCTTTGATTCTTTTTATTCTTTTTCTTCTAATCACCCAAGATCATGGCAAAATACTCAAGCCCTTGACTCAACACTAATCTTTATTATATAGCTCACGGACTCGATTACAAAGAAGGATCATAAAGCAAAACTCAAAACTAGATCATGCCATGACTTTATTCTACAAAATCAAGACACTAAAGGATCGAACTAAGAAAAATGGTAAAGATAGGAGTTGTGATGGTGATACGATACCAGGGCACCTCCCCCAAGCTTGGCAGTTGCGAAGGGGAGTGCCCATACCCATGTGATTATGTCTCCTTCTTTGTTGTTAGTGGTGGAGGTGTTGTTGATGATGCAAGCTTGTCGTCCACCTTCCATGGCATAGGCTCACTGTCGGTGTCAAAACCGGCGGATCTCGGGTAGGGGGTCCCGAACTGTGCGTCTAGGCGGATGGTAACAGGAGACAAGGGACACGATGTTTTTACGCAGGTTCGGGCCCTCTCGATGGAGGTAAAACCCTACTCCTGCTTGATTGATATTGATGATATGGGTAGTACAAGAGTAGATCTACCACGAGATCAGAGAGACTAAACCCTAGAAGCTAGCCTATGGTATGATTGTTGTTCGTCCTACGGACCAAAAACCTCCGGTTTATATAGGCACCGAAGAGGGTTAGGGTTACACAGAGTCGGTTACAATGGTAGGAGATCTACATATCCGTATCACCAAGCTTGCCTTCCACGCCAAGGAAAGTCCCATCCGGACACGGGACGAAGTCTTCAATCTTGTATCTTCATAGTCCAGGAGTCCGGCCGAAGATGATAGTTCGGCTATCCGGACACCCCCTAATCCGGGACTCCCTCAGTAGCCCCTGAACCAGGCTTCAATGACGACGAGTCCGGCGCGCATATTGTCTTCGGCATTGCAAGGCGGGTTCCTCCTCCGAATACTTCATAGAAGATTTTGAACACAAGGATAGTGTCCGGCTCTGCAAAATAAGTTCCACATACCACCGTAGAGAGAATAATATTTACACAAATTCAATCTGCTGACGTATTCGTGGCGTGACATCACACCACGGCCAAGCCTTTATTCGAATCGTTTTTACTGTCCCACCGCAACGCGTTTAGCGAGGCGGTTTCCTTGGCACGTCTTGTCAAAGCAGAGATCGTGTCCCCTTATTCCGGGATTCTCATTAATATGGGCGTGGGTAACCTAGTCGTGCCCGTTGGCACGTCTCCTGTATCGAAGGCGAGGCCTGAACGGTCACGGGGAAGGCTCTTGGTATTCAACCTCTTTATAAAGAGACCAAGGCTCCGCTCCCTTCTTTCAATCTCAATCGAATCCGCCCCTCGCCTCGAGTTCCAACACCCAAAGCTCCAGATACAGGCGCTTCGGACCTTCGATGATGTCTGGCTCCGACCTGCAAGGCCGGTGGATGCCTTCCTCCGTTACGGAAGAAGACGTGCTAAAGCTAAGGGATGCCAGGTATCTAACCGGCGAAATTTTGCATAGGCTGCCTGCCCGAGGGCGGGTTATTCCCACTCCCAAGCCTGGTGAAAGCGTGGTGTTCGCGTCTCACTTCCTTCGGGGGCTAAGCTTCCCGACTGGCCCCTTCATGAGGGGGCTCATGTTTTACTATGGGTTGGAATTTCATGACTTGGATCTAGAGTCCATCCTCCACATCTCATCGTTCATGGTCGTGTGCGAAGCCTTCCTCCGTATTACCCCTCACTTCGGATTGTGGCTCAAGACCTTCAAAGTGGAGCCGAAGATGATCAAGGGGCAGCAGGCAGAGTGCGGAAGGGCTGTTATAAGCAAGAAGGCTGATGCTCCGTGGCCCGAGGGCTCTTTTCAAGAGGAGCTCAGCTTATGGCAACAAGAGTGGTTTTATATCACAGCTCCCAGGGGCACCAAATGGGTGGCGCCACCTGCCTTTCGCTCGGGTCCTCCACCGCGGCTGGCGTCATGGGTCAATAAAGGACTTGACTGGGGGCCGTCCAAGGACGTGCCCTTGTTGTAGGGCTGCATTCGAGACCTCCTAGAGAGAGAGATCACTCTGGTCGTAGTAGCGCAGGTCATGCTGATTCGTCGCATCCTGCCCCGCAAACGTTGCCCCCTCCACCTATGGGAATTTAACCCAGAGGGACCATGAGCTCTCCAACATTTTATGGGCGCGACGCCCGTGGAGATGTACAAGCTTTTCTTCGGATCACAAGAGATGTGTCCGGACTTGACCGAGGACGCAGGTCTGAGCTGCAATCGCCCGGATACTCAAGTAAGTAGCCCTGTACCCGGACACGCTATCCCATATTTATCACAAACTTGACCTTTAAAAGAGCTGTCCCTTGACTAGGAGTGGATAGCGAAAGCAAAGTTAATCAGGTGTCCGGCCCCCCTCCCTGAGACCACGCCGGATCCTGTGTTAACCAGGATGCTGGAGGTTGCGCCTTCGGAAGAAGGTGAAGGGGGGAACAAGGAAGCTACCGCCTCCGCGAAGGAGGCTGCCAGGAAAGGAGGGATCGAGAATCCCTCCATCCAAGGGAAGAAGAGGACCGCCTCTGAAGACCCGGAGACCATGGTCTCAAAGCGGGGGAAGAAATCTTCGTCAGAGGGTCCTGCGCCGAGAGATGCCTCGGCCGCATTATGCCCCCAAGAGGATCAACCATCCACCGAGCCGTAAGTAAAAAAGGGGAGTTTTTATTAAAATAAAGGATATCCCTGCCCTATTTCTGATGAAGATAACCGGAGTTTTACCTTGTAGTTCGGATCTCAGCCCTTCTCAGCAGAGCTCATCTTTGGGGGATCTTCGTCCGGAGATGATAGAGAGCGAAACGCCTCCCCCTACCGTACCGTCATGCGAGGCGGGCGACCCTGAGGTGTCGTCACGGAGGGTTTCTCCGAGTCCGACAGGGCCGGAAGGCAGTCATATTTCCCCTCAAAGCCCTCCGTGTCCGGCCTTCGAAAAAGGCCATCGGACGAGTCCGGCACCACCTAGTGTACGGTCGGAGGAGCTGAAGGATCTTCTCGGGTGAGCATCTATCTCAGAAGATCACCGTGCGTTACTGGGTATGGTGATTGAATGGATTTCATCCGCTGAGAGCGGATTGCATGAAGCCGTCAGAAGTTTACTAACAGGTTTTGAGGTACGCAAATGATGTACCTTATGACAGTTCCGCATAAAAAAATGCGCCCTGTGTAGATAGTAGCCCCTGAGGCTCGGTGTGTTGTCAAAAAAGGACAGCGCGCCGAGGATCATAATCCCAGGTATAATATGTCGCCCTTCCTTATGTAGGTGGCGAAGGGTCCGGTGTCTGGCCAGACTGATGAATTTGCCGAACTAAGGCGGCAGCTTGACTTGGCGGATGCCGGCATCGCGCTTGTCAATAAGCGACTTGACGAGTCGCAAGGTATGCAATTTCTCCACGGACACCTGGTAAGGGAGCTTGATGGTCGTGCCTTACAACATGTATGCTTGATGCAGATGGTGCCGCTTCCATGGAGAACCTTCGGGCGGAGATCGCCCGAGCTAAGGAGCAGGCCAAAATGAGTGATGCGGCTGCCTTAAAGGCGGACGAAGAGCTAAAAGCCGAACAGGCTGCTCACTGCCGAAGCAAGAAGGAAATGGCCGAGATGGCCGTGAAATTGAAGAATGCTGCCGACCGCTGCCAGCTTCTTGAAAAAGAAGATCGAGCGGTGTAAGAGGACCTAAAGAGGGCCACTACCGAGGCCAAGGATGCTCGCTCTGCGATGAGAGCTATGAAGGAGGAGCTGCGTCAGGCCGGAGATATCACGGCTGGAAAGCCCTTTCTGCTGTAGAGGAAATTCATGGATCCTAAATATGCTCAGTTGGACCGGCTGTGGAGTGCGGAGGATGCTTATCTGGACTTGGCGGCAAGTGCCGCGGACGCGGCCGAACACTTCCGAGATCAAGAGGATCATGAAATGGCAAAGGTTTTTTGGTCGTAGTTCCATAATCCGGAGCGCCCACTTCCATTAACCGATCGCTTGGCCGAATGGGCGGAGCTGAATAGGTTATCCGGACTTGCCATGAAGGATGTCGTGAGTCTCTTGTGGCTGAAGAGGCCTGAGCCGAAGAGTTATTTTGGCTTGGTGCAGCAGTTCCTTGGTGTGGTGCCGCATATCAATGCAATGAGAAGGGCGGCATGCATAGAGGGTGCGCGGATGGCTCTTGCCCGTGTCAAGACATACTGGGCAGAGATGAAGGCCACCGATGTTGCATCCCCAGATTCGGACGGAAGCCGAGTACCTGTCGAGCACTATTTTCAGGAAGTTCTGCAGGGCGCTCGTTTAATAGAGACGCAGTGCTCGAAGGATATTATGTTCGAATAACATGTATTATTGTGAAACAATGTTTCGATGAAATATAAAAGCTTTTTATACTTGTGCCTTCAAGAATTAAAATACCTCCTGTGCGGCCGTTAATGTATATGTGTATATAACCTGAAAGATGGCAGTCTTCGGCTTCAGCCCCCACGCATATAATGCGGGGGTGTTTGCAAAAGGCGCATTTTCACACTTGATCCAACGTCTTGGTCCTATAAAGGAGGTGGTAGCGCAGCAAACTAAGCAACCGGACTATAATGCTTTATCACTTTCACTTAGCCATAGGAGTTTGACAGTGGGGCTACTATATAGCCCCTAGGGGCACCGCGCTCACCCGAATTCGGGGCACGTATGTGCCTGACCGGGAAACGGCCCTTCGTCAATGCGGAGGAATCCTATAGATTCCGGCGGGTCATCGAGTGGTTGACCAGTCTCACGCCATATCATGACAGTCAGTTTTCGGCTTTCTCTACTGAGGTGCTCGCCTGGCCGAACTGGGGCACAATCACAGTAGTTCTCCTGGTGCCGCGTTAGCCGATAGAGCGGAACTTAAGGCAGCAGAACACAGGAGTCGGGCAAACCCAACATTTAACCAAAGACATGATTCGGAGTTGATGCATATAAGGCCTAACTCGATACGCCGAACACTCCCTAAGGTATTCGGTCTTTATGAAAACGGGCCGAACAACGCCCTTTGTAGTAAGCCCCTGGTGTCCAGGTACGCGCAAAATTCTGACGTGGCCTATGCCAAAACGCCAGCCTCCTCCTCGGTTATAGTAAGAAACCAGGGGATGTGTATCAACAAGAGACAGTAAAAAAGGTTTACGCAGGGTCTTAATCTGAAAAGAATCCTTGCAACGGGTCCCTACTGCACGTCTGCGCCTGTGTCTCCGTTGTGCCGTATCCTGGATGGGTGTCGCATGATGTTCATCTGTAAAAGAGAGGAACTTAGTTGAAAAAGATCGTGCGTAAATGTACGTTATATTAAATAAACAAAGTACGTTTCAAAAAATGAATAAAATTGAGCTTTATTGTCTCTTGTTGTATATGCGCGGAGTCCCTAGTGCGGGGGTATGGAGCTGGTAAGCCCCTGTATGTTTAAGCCGGACTCGTCTAACCGTGTCCGGGGTCTGAACGACCTGTTTAGGTGCTTGGATTAGTGAAGCCGATTTAGTGTGTGGCCGTCGAGGCAGTCACACAATCTTCCGCTCTCGAGGAACACTTGATATTTCCCTTTAAGGAGATGATGCCTCGTGGACCGGGCATTTTAGGTGTGAGGGATGCATAATGCGGTATTGCGTTAAAGCGGGCGAAAGCTTCGCGCCCCAGTAGTGCTTGATAGCTACATGTAAATGGGGCGTGGTGGAAGGTTAACTTTTCGCGGCGGAAGTTGTCGGGTGAGCCGAACACAACTTCTAGCAATAGAGAGCCCGTACAATGGGCATATGGGCATGGCATTACCCCTTGAAAGGAAGTGTTGCTATGGCGAATTTTGGTTGGGTCTATCCCCATTTTGCGGATTGTGTCCTGATATAGCAGGTTTAGATCACTGCCGCCGTCCATTAGGACTTGTGTAAATTGGAGTCCGTCGATTATCGGATCTAATATCAAGGCAGTCCATCCTGCATTCCGGATACTTCTAGAGTAATCTTGATGGTCGAAGGTGATTGGTTTTAACAACCAGTGGCGGGACTCCTCTGGGATAGGCCGTATGGCGCGTATTTCCATGGGCGCCGTTCTGTTTTCCCCTTTTGTCACGTAAAGTGAGTTTACTATTTTGACTTCTTGTGGGAAATTCTTTTGTTTTCTGGTGCTCTGCTTGTGGGGTTCGTCATCGTCCTCGCTTGGTGTGTCGAGCCATTTGTGTTCGGCATTGAGTTCGCCGGACTGCTTGAAGACCCAACAATCTCTGTGGGTATGGTTTGCAGGCTTCCCGGGAGTACTATGGATTTGGCATATCTTGTCCAAGATTTTGTTTAAGTTACATAGCTCGTCCCTATTATCATTAAGGGGAAGTTTTTTATGATCCTGCCATGAGCTTTTGAATCCGGCGTTGACTGCCGTGATCTTCGAGTTGTTTCCCTTAGATCGGTGCTGGTCCTTGCTTCGTCGCGGTTTCCCTTTTCCATCCCTGACTTCGGATGTACTTGGGTCGCTGGTACTACATCTTGCCAGCCAGCTATCCTCTCCCGCGCAAAAGCGGGTCATGAGGCTTGTTAATGCGGCCATTGTTCTTGGCTTTTCTTGGCCGAGGTGTCTGGTGAGCCATTGGTCTCGGACATTGTGTTTGAAAGCTGCTAAGGCTTCGGCGTCCGGACAGTCGACTATTTGGTTCTTTTTAGTAAGGAATCTGTTCCAGAATTTTTGGGCTGACTCTCCGGGTTGTTGAGTTATGTGACTTAAATCGTCTACATCTGGAGGTCAGACATAGGTCCCTTGAAAATTTGCCCGAAAAGCATCCTCGAGCTCCTCCCAGCTTCCAATGGTGTTTTCAGGGAGGCTTTTGAGCCAATGCCGGGCTGGCCCTTTGAGCTTGAGGGGTAAGTATTTTATGGCGTGGAGGTCATCTCCTCTAGCCATGTGTATGTGGAGGATGTAATCCTGAATCCAGACTCTAGGGTCTGTTGTTCCGTCGTATGCCTCTATGTTTACGGGCTTGAATCCCACTGGAAATTCATAATCCAGAACCTCATCGGTGAAAAATAGGGGATGTGCGGCACCCCTACATTTGGGTGTACCGTAATATCGGATACTTGACGTGTTGCATTGCTTACTAGAGCTTGCTTTCTTGGCCCGTAGATAGATCTAACTGGGCCATCTTTTTGATGCGAATCCGTGTGCGGATCACGTGCCGGCTTGTGTGCGGCGCCGTTTGCTGCTCTATGTTTGCCATGGGGTCGTCTATCCGACATGGTGGTCTCCTTGTTCTTTGATTGCGGGGGCTCTACGGCCTCCTCATCAAATTCGGGCAGTAGTTTTCACTTCGGGTAGCTCTTTGTTCGGCGACTGTCGCCGTATTTGTCTGCGGTGTTGAGTACTTTGCTCCATCTGATTCTGAGCGCATCTTCCGCTGTTTTGAGCTTCCGCTTCTACTTTTTCAGGCTACGTGCAGTGGCGACGAGCCTTTTGTGGAGGTTCTTCTGCTCCGGCAACTTGTCCGGCGTGAGATCGCCCGGACTGTTATCTTCGCCGGGGACGGATTGTTTATCCATATTGTCCTGTTCGGAAGGTTGCTCGATAGCATGTTCGCCGTCCACCGGTTCGCCCTGCTCTATGGTTGGGTCTGTATGGCTGCTGTCTTTGTCGAGGCGGGAGTTTGAGCGGCGCTTACGTCACTGTTTTGACTGCTTTTCGAGGGAATTATCCCTCGTGACGTCCCATTGTTCCTCATCGCCGCTTCCTTTAGGTGTGTCCACCATGTATACATCGTGAGATGAGGTGGCTGGCCAGTGCCCTATAGGTGCTGGTTCATGTTTGTCTTCTACATCGTCGTCCATACCGTCGATGTCTTCGGAGTCGAAGTTGAGCACGTCGTTTAAACTTTCGATAGTGGCTATGAAGTGGGTGGTGGGTGGGCTTCGAATTTCTTCGTCGTCCGCATCCCAGCCTTCCTGACCATAGTCCGGCCAGGGCTCTCCTGATAGAGAGAGAGAGACTTTAGTGAATTTAGGATGTCACTAGAGGGCGAGTGTCAGGACCCCGACTCAATGCCACATCGATCTAGCATGTAACACCTCATATCACCTTGCGGCCTCACGCACGGTATTCCCACGGGTGTCGCCTTACCTTTGGCCGGGACCGTTTGCGCCTTTTGGCACACGTATATGATAGTGTCGCTCGCATCCATATGATAAGGAGCCCGGGCTGACATGGCTAGTCGTAAACCCAAAGTGGCACAAACTTACAGGGACAGGCATCCATGACCCAGCATCGAACGTGTCGGTCATCAGCGAGTGAATCCAGGCCGTAGCACTGGGCTAGCAGGACTCCGGTGAACCGGGCTGTAGCAGGCTAACAGGACTCCGGTGACCCGGGCTGTAGCGGGCTAACAGGACTCTGGTATTCATCGCGTGACATTTCCCCGAAGGGACAGACACAGGAACGAAGAAGGACACATGCCGACCAGCCTAAATGTTCCGGAGCAGTAGCAAGCTACCATGGCTCAGTGGAAGCACTAGGAGACATTTCCCGGTAAGAGAGGCTACTAAGGATAAACAACTAGATAGTCAGATCCCACACATACCAAGCATTTCAATAACATACACACAATATGCTCGATATGTGCAAATACAACATGGCATCACAACATGACTCTACAACTCAAGTATTTATTCAATAGGCTCCGAGGAGCGAGATATTACAAACAGGGGTCTCACGACCCAACATTCAGAGCATACAAGTCAAAGCACAAACGGAAGCTTAACATGTCTGAGTACATACATCTACAAATGAAAAAGGCTGAGAAGCCTGACTATCTACCAGATCATGCCGAGGGCACAAGATCGTAGCTGAGGTAACAAGCTAAACGTCGAAATCCACGTGGAACTACTAGCGAGACTGAAGTCTCTCTGCAAAAACATAAAATAGGCAAACGTGAGTACAAATGTACCCAGCAAGACTTACATCAGAACTAACTACATATGCATCAGTATCAACAAAGGGGGTGGTGGAGTTTGACTGCAGCAAGCCAGCTCTGACTCAGTGGCTATCCTGAACTACGACTGCAATGTAACTCTTTGAGGTGGCGCACACGAGTCCACATATTCACCATATCAATACCCCACTATGGATCCGCTCCCGTCTCCCTACGAGAACGCCATCCATAGCACTCACGCTTATCTTGCGCATTTTAGAGTATCCACTTTCACTTGTCTATGAACTGTACAGGCAACCCAGAAGTCCTTTACCGCGGACACGGCTATTCGAATAGATGATGTTAACCCTACAGGGGTGTACTTCTTCACACACGCTCTCGCCACTTACCGCCATGTACACGTCATGTATCTCGGCAACCTTCAAGCGGAAGCCTGGCGAGGGTGTCGGCCCTGACCTGACTAACCACACAAGTCTCTCGTCCAGGTTTATCGCCTACTTGGGTTCCATCCGCAAGGAGATCCGGCCGGGGTGTCGCTCACGGCCCCAAACGATGTGAGCAGGGTTCCCAAGCCCACCATCCGGGTGCCGCTTGGTACACCGTGCCACTGTGCCTAGTCTGTCCCAAGCCCACCTGTACCGGGTGCCACTTGGTAGACTACTAACACTACCTACAAACACCAGAAACTAGTTGCGACTCCTGGACAGAGATCAAGTTGATTAATAAGCCGAGAGGGGCCGAGTTACCGGAACCCAATGTGTGGTAGTAGCTGTTCATGGATCACAAACACAGAACTCAGTTCCTGAGGACGGTTTCAATGAAACAACCCACCGTGTACTCCTACATGGCCTCTCACCGCTACCTTTACCAAATCGTGTTCACACACTTAGCTCTCAACAGTAGGACATGTTCACACACCTCTGATTCATCCCGATGAATAAGACCTGACACAACTCTAAGCATAGCAGGCATGACAAACAATCATGAATGAGTAGGCACATCAGGGCTCAAACAACTCCTACTCATGCTAGTGGGTTTCATCTATTTACTGTGGCAATGACAGGTCATGCAGAGGATAAAGGGGTTCAGCTACCGCAACAAGTAACAGATGAATCGTTGTTGTCCTAATGCAGTAAAAGAGAGCAGGAGCGAGAGAGTGGGATTGTATCGGAATGAACAAGGGGGTTTTGCTTGCCTGGCACTTCTGAAGATAGTATATTTCTTCATTGGTGTCATCGATCACATCGTCGAAACCACGTCTATCGAGAGGGGACAAACACCAGCAAACAAGGAAGAACACAATCAATGCAATGCACAATATGATGCATGATCATGACATGGCAATATGCTGTGGTTTGAGCTAATGCAACTAGCAGCAGGTTAAATGGAGTTGGTTTGAATCTAAGATTCAAATTCAAACTCCATATATGACATTTCAAATGCCATTAATTCAATTTGTCATAAACAGTAGCTTTAGGTTTCTCAAACATGCATGAAAATGCCATAAAAAGATTCTTTGGATTTTTCTGATCATTTTTCATATATAATTTATTTCATTTGGAGTTACGGTTGAATTTCTATGATTTTTAGAAGTTTGTACTATTTTCTGGAATTTCCTGAATATTTCAAAAAAATAAACTAAATTCCAGAAAAGGAATATTGCGTCAGCATGGCGTCATGCTGACCTCAGCAGAGTCAATAGGGCTGCCCCGGGTCAAACCTGACCAGTGGGGTCCACTGGTCAGTGACCCAGCGTTGTTTGTGTCACTGACAGGTGGGGTCCGGTCAACAGGTGACGTGGCCAGGTCAAACTGACCTGTGGGGCCCTTGTGGTTAGTTAAACCTAAACAGAAACTAAACCAGATTAATTAGACAGTGGGGCCCAGCTTTCAGTGTCACCGGTTAAACAAACCACGGGGTTAGTGGCTAACCTAATCTGCCACGTCACCTAACTGGCGATTAGCTGCCGGTGCTAATCAGAACGCGGCGGCGCTCCTCGTCTGGCCATCTCCGGCGACGAGAGCTCGTGTGGCTGGGCTCTACGGATGCGTCGTGGCGAGGCGCGTCGTTTGGTAGCAGCGGGAGGTGCTGGGGTGGTCGGAATCTGCAACGGCGGCGAGCGAGGCGGCGGCCGGAGCTCGGGTGGGTGCGGGGTTAGCGCTGCGGCTTGCAAACGAACTGGTTATCGCGCTAGCGTTGCTCCACGGGTCGTTGCGAGTGCAACGGACGCACGCGCGGGGCCATTTGGTCACCGGGGCTTCACCGGTGATGAGCCTGTGCGGCGGTGCGGTTCGGTCTTCAAGGGGCGACGGCTACAACAAGAAATCGAGGCGGGGAAGAGTGGGATTCGGTGCGGAAGCTCACAGCGGTCACGCAGAGAAGCTCAGACGGCTCGGGGAGGCGTCGGGGACGGTGTACGGTCGCCGGCGATCTCGGTGCAGAGGCGGCGGGGTCGAGCTCGATGGCGAGGCTCCACTGCTTCCGGCGATGCATGGCTCGTCGAGAAGGAAGAGGGGGACGAGGCGGAGCTTCTTGGCGCGTAGGCGAGGTGTGGGGTGGCCGGTGGCCGCGGTGGTGGTCGTCGGCAGTGGCGGGCGCGTTCGGTGAGAAGAACAGAGGAGGAGGAGGGCATTCGGGGGAGAGAGGGGAGAGGGGGCCAGGGCTGCGTGGCATCCTCAGGGCGATGGGGAGACAGGCAGAGAGGCAAGAGGTGGCCTGGCGTGTGCCCGCGCGCTCCGGCCACGCGCCTGCATCCTACTGTCCGAGGAGGAAGACGACAGGGATGGCTGCGGTGGTGAGCTGGGCTGCTACAGTAGAAGGCCAGGTAAGTGGGCTTAGGTAAGTTCTCTCTCCCTCTGGTTTCTCTATTTAATTTCTGTTTTCTATTATTCTGTAATCTTTAGGGCTTTTCTAAAAATACCTAGACCCTTTCAAAAATCACTAAACTGCACATGCCCACTGTATAGAATATATCCAACATGGAACATTTCAGTTTAGGAGTATTTGGACATTTAAAATATTTTATAGAATTTAAATGTCCAAATTCAAATACTTATGATTTAATTCAGTAACCTTAGGATGACCTAGAAAATTGTGCACCATTTTTGTCAGAGGTTTAAGACCAAGGCAAAGATGATGAACATTTTAGAAGGGCATTTCAGGTTCATTGAAAATGTTTTTATGTTGAACCTATTTGATTTGATCTGGTGCTAGGGTTTGATCAGTCCCCATTTCAAGTTCATTTGAAAAGTTAAACATGATGCAGACATGAAGGGCTAGCCTACTGCATACCAGGACCAGGGATGTGACAACTCGCCCCCACTAAACAAGAATCTCGTCCCGAGATTCAAGCATAGGGTAGAATAAAGGGGAAATGCAACTAACGCAATCTTCACGACCCAGGTTGCACTTCAAATGAACGTTGATTCAATCACCACCTTGTCTCATCGTCTTGCTCTGAGAACTCCAGCCAACATGACAAAGAGAGGATAGGGGGAAAAATCTAAAAGGATCGATCTTATTGAAGGTCGAACAACTTAGAATCAACTCAGGGAATGAGACATAGCAACATCTCTCAAGCCGAGACACGAAGGACACATCTAGAGGGATGGAGTGGAACAGATGACGAGGATTCACTAGGTAGATAACAATTCCACACTTAAGAAGGTGGTGAACGGTTGTCAACGTAGCGAGGGGTTGAGTTGCCATGATGCCATAACAAGACATCTTAGATGAGGTGACTCATAGAATCATCCCTTAAATGGCAAAAATAATTACCTTTGATTCAAAGATCATTGGAGCTCTTCATACCAGCTTAAGGCAAATCACAAACGATCATTTGGAGGAGTTCGGTAGAATAGCATACCCGGATTAGAATGGATGATGTGGATTACCTTGTTGAAAACAACACAAGGGATAACTTTAGTAACTGGGGAGAAGCTCAACAGTAGAGAGTGAGTCTACTATTTAAAAAGTTATAGCGTAACCGAGGAAACTGAGATGAATCCCAGTTAGTGCCGATGATAACACCTAGCGCTTGTGCGTGCTCTCAAGAACTTGAGCATTTCCATATTCATCAAAGTTTTACCAACATCGGTGTCAAGGATCCTGGCAACACATCTTACTACCATGATGAATAGTGGTGGACGATGTAGATGCAAAGGAAGATAACACCTTCTCAGATTTCACCTTAGCGAGGCCAAGGAAACAAAATCTGGATGATCGACCGAGAGACATTTAGCACTCCGCTTCTAATGTTCTCCTTGATGTGCTAGCGTAACCCATTTACATGGTTTGGTACGTACAACATTAAGTAAAGGTCGGACTTCGGGTGCACAAGAATCCATAAGGAGTAACTGCTGGAGTAAATCCTACGAAATCCTTATGGGGAGGTGGCCAACTTCCTCAATCAAGATACTACAATAATAGGTCTTCCGGCTGGGTGTGTTGGCCACGACATCCAATTTACCAGGTTACGGAGAGACCACTATTATAGTTCTTGGGAAACGTTCCAACCATCATATCTGCCTGAGATTCAGATCTGGTTGGTGTCAGGATAATCTAGACTCGTCAAGTCTAGAAAGAAAATGAAGGTTTGCAACACAAATCGACGAGATGACGTTGCGAGATTCTCGGGAAATGAACTACGATAGCAAGCTCCAAAACATGAGCTAGTTCTGCTACACACATGTGAACACGTTGTCCCAGACAAACATGACCACATGGTAGTCTTACAACAAAACACTACCGAGTTCAGGTTGGGAACCATCATTGGGGATATCAAAGTCCTTACATAAGTCATATGATTAGCTCTTATGAAGAAACTTCTTCTCCTTGAACAAATCAGTCAGTGGCTTGGCGTGCTAGGGACACATATAGAATGGAGGTAGCTAATCTCACAATGCAATGTATACTTCGCACATGCATGGCTGACTTGTGATGATTCCAAAGGAAGCAAAAACAATCTTTCTCGGATCCACGGCGGCAACTTACACCAAGTGCACATGAATTAGAGAAAGTCACTTCTTTCATCCGAACATATACCTCATGAATGGAACATGAAGGTAATGTTTACAGAAGTTTCCAACACTAGATGGATGTTCAACATGATCATGGAGAAGATAAAATGCTGCTGATGGGCTCAACAACAAGTCATCGGGATGACCATATAAATGGAATTCCATAATTATGTGAACAAGGACATAGCATTGGTCAGACCCAAAAGATGTAATGGTGTATGCTCGAGGAACAACCGTGAGTAAGACAACGTTACGAACATCGTTGGTTCTGATTTGATTTGACGATAGCCCATACTCAAATCAAAGGTTTGGTAAGACAATAGATCCAACAATTGACCACGAGGATCAATCAACGAAGATATCATCTTTCTTCAACATACATACAAGATACCCCTTAAAATGATCTAAATCGAACAAGCTTTTATCTTCCAACTCTCCAAGTTGTTGTCCAGCTTAACCAACTAGCTCAGGGGTATCCAGCACAGATTCTTGGAGAAGGGGTGGTTACAAGAAACCAACTTGATCACGAGCTCAACATAGCGGTCAGGGAACAACCTGGTAATACCTCCGAGAAGACATTCGGAGAATCACGAACCACCAATAAGTTATTAAGCTCGAGAACAATCTTGCTTTTCAGGCAAGACGATAAGATCAACAGAGCAAGGGTTTGAATAATCCTAACTCATTGATCGAAGAGTGCACCAGAAATAAAGACTAGGTAGCACAATCAGTCTTAGAATGAGGGTTCAATAACCAACACGCTAAGAATGAAATTGTTGTCCATTTAACTACCAAGCAGCAAGATTGCTAGGAGTATTGATTTCACACATCACGATTCACTTGCCGGCATTCCGGTTGCAACAACACGGAAACAAAGAAATGAATAATGATGGCGAGAAGTATCACTGCGTCAAGAATTCACAAGAGCTGGTGCAATTCTCATGAAAATCCTGGCATAAAGGGGGTAATACTCCAGGGTAGGACAGAACAAAAGCTGGGTTGGCATTTCGATCTGCGAGGTACAACTACTTTGACCCAATCCTAGATATGGATAAGGTACTAGAGTTTGTTTCTCCTAGTCATTCCGAATAGAATGGCTTGACGGACCACAAGAGTAATAGGCATCGATGAACGAATGCACGCATACTCTTGACTATCAATTGATAGACGAGGGTCGGAATACAATTAAAGAGGGACAACCCAAGAGAACATATGATTTTCTGAGTTGTGGATGCATTGACTAGCATGTGGAACGAGTTCAACATATTTCTTCCAGATAACCCATGCAGAAAGGTTGAGCTGACAGAGTCACAATATAGAGAGAAGAACTCATCAAGAGCACTCTGGTTGAGATCTTTTGGTTCAACGAGGAACTGCTGCCATAAGTAGTTCATGGTATTTGGAAGAACGATATACCACGAACCTCGAGGCTATCACAAGGTTACTAATATCCTGAAGGGACTAGCAAACACTATCAACATGGAGTAGGTGGAGTGAATCTCGGGTTCAAAACCCAGGACTAGAATACCTACTAGCTAAATTGCATCACGGGATGCTTTCGAGAATGTTGGCCAGAATGATCACACTAGGAACACAACACATGGCTAGATTACTAGGTGATACTCTAGACATCTAGGGTCATAATAATAGCTCCAACATATACGTCGAGGCAATATAGTACCTCAACTCACCGTTTAGTGTGGTTAATCTGGCCAAAGGGACATCGAAACGGGAGGAAAGGATTTTGCAAATGCTTCAGACTATTTAGAAACCTGGGTGGACTCGGACAGCATAACGACTGTAAATGCTCAAAATGATTTGAGACATCCTACAAAATGGTGGCATCGCCACTCAGAAGCACAATATCAAGGTTCTGAGACCAGCTATTAACATACGGAAGTAGTAGGAACTTAACTGAGGCTTGAAACCAACAATCCTATAAGTCTACGGATTAGTAACACGTGATCCTGATAGAAAGAAGAGAAGGCCTAGTTCTTAACCCCGTAGGAAAGATAAGATGACTCAAATCAGAAGGGCATAAGGTATAAGGAGTAAAAAGAGCCTTATGTTCCATCCCACAATCAATTCCCTTATATAACTAAAGCATTTCTAGACTCAACTTCGACCAGTTTGGCTTGGTAATCCTACAGGCAGTCACGCTCTGATACCAAAGCTGTCAGGACCCCGACTCAATGCCACATCGATCTAGCATGTAACACCTCATATCACCTTGCGGCCTCATGCACGGTATTCCCACGGGTGTCGCCTTACCTTTGCCCGAGACCGTTTGCGCCTTTTGGCACACATATATGATAGTGTCGCTAGCATCCATATGATAAGGAGCCCAGGCTGACATGGCTGGTCGTAAAGCCAAAGTGGCACAAACTTACAGGGACAGGCATCCATGACCCAGCATCGAACGTGTCGGTCATCAGCGAGTGAATCCAGGCTGTAGCACTGGGCTAGTAGGACTCCGGTGAACCGGTCTGTAACGGGCTAACAGGACTCTGGTGAACCGGGCTGTAGCGGGCTAACAGGACTCCGGTATTCATCGCGTGACATTTCCCCGAAGGGACAGACACAGGAACGAAGAAGGACACATGCCGGCCAGCCTAAATGTTCTGGAGCAGTAGCAAGCTACCATGGCTCAGTGGAAGCACTAGGAGACATTTCCCGGTAAGAGAGGCTACTAAGGACAAACAACTAGATAGTCAGATCCCACACATACCAAGCATTTCAATAACATACACACAATATGCTCGATATGTGCAAATACAACATGACATCACAACATGACTCTACAACTCAAGTATTTATTCAATAGGCTCCGAGGAGCGAGATATTACAAACAGGGGTCTCAGGACCCAACATTCAGAGCATACAAGTCAAAGCACAAGCGGAAGCTTAACATGTCTGAGTGCAGACATCTACAAATGAAAAAGGCTGAGAAGCCTGACTATCTACCAGATCCTGCCGAGGGCACAAGATCGTAGCTGAGGTAACAAGCTAAACGTCGAAATCCACATGGAACTACTAGCGAGACTGAAGTCTCTCTGCAAAAACATAAAATAGGCAAACGTGAGTACAAATGTACCCAGCAAGACTTACATCAGAACTAACTACATATGCATCAGTATCAACAAAGGGGGTGGTGGAGTTTGACTGCAGCAAGCCAGCTCTGACTCAGTGGCTATCCTGAACTACAACTGCAATGTAACTCTTTGAGGTGGCGCACACGAGTACACATATTCACCATATCAATACCCCACTATGGATCCGCTCCCGTCTCCCTACGAGAACGCCATCCATAGCACTCACGCTTATCTTGCGCATTTTAGAGTATCCACATTCACTTGTCTATGAACTGTACAGGCAACCCAGAAGTCCTTTACCGCGGACACGGCTATTCGAATAGATGATGTTAACCCTGCAGGGGTGTACTTCTTCACACACGCTCTCGCCACTTACCGCCATGTACACGTCATGTATCTCGGCAACCTTCAAGCGGAAGCCTGGCGAGGGTGTCGGCCACGACCTGACTAACCACACAAGTCTCCCGTCCAGGTTTATCGCCTATTCGGGTTCCATCCGCAAGGAGATCCGGTCGGGGTGTCGCTCACGGCCCCAAATGATGTGAGCAGGGTTCCCAAGCCCACCATCCGGGTGCCACTTGGTACACCGTGCCACTGTGCCTAGTCTGTCCCAAGCCCACCTGTACCGGGTGCCACTTGGTAGACTACTAACACTACCTACAAACACCAGAAACTAGTTGCGACTCCTGGACAGAGATCAAGTTGATTAATAAGCCGAGAGGGGCCGAGTTACCGGAACCCAATGTGTGGTAGTAGCTGTTCATGGATCACAAACACAGAACTCAGTTCCTGAGGACGGTTTCAATGAGACAACCCACCATGTACTCCTACATGGCCTCTCACCGCTACCTTTACCAAATCGTGTTCACACACTTAGCTCTCAACAGTAGGACATGTTCACACACCTCCGATTCATCCCCGATGAATCAGACTGGACACAACTCTAAGCATAGCAGGCATGACAAACAATCATGAATGAGTAGGCACATCAGGGCTCAAACAACTCCTACTCATGCTAGTGGGTTTCATCTATTTACTGTGGCAATGACAGGTCATGCAGAGGATAAAGGGGTTCAGCTACCGCAGCAAGTAACAGATGAATCGTTGTTGTCCTAATGCAGTAAAAGAGAGCAGGAGCGAGAGAGTGGGATTGTATCAGAATGAACAAGGGGGTTTTGCTTGCCTGACACTTCTGAAGATAGTATATTTCTTCATTGGTGTCATCGATCACATCGTTGAAACCACGTCTATCGACAGGGGACAAACACCGGCAAACAAGGAAGAACACAATCAATGCAATGCACAATATGATGCATGATCATGACATGGCAATATGCTGTGGTTTGAGCTAATGCAACTAGCAGCAGGTTAAATGGAGTTGGTTTGAATCTAAGATTCAAATTCAAACTCCATATATGTCATTTCAAATGCCATTAATTCAATTTGTCATAAACAGTAGCTTTAGGTTTCTCAAACATGCATGAAAATGCCACAAAAAGATTCTTTGGATTTTTCTGATCATTTCTCATATATAATTTATTTCATTTGGAGTTACGGTTCAATTTCTATGATTTTTAGAAGTTTGTACTATTTTCTGGAATTTCCTGAATATTTAAAAAAAATAAACTGAATTCCAGAAAAGGAATATTGCGTCAGCATGGCGTCATGCTGACCTCAGCAGAGTCAACAGGGCTGCCCCGGGTCAAACCTGACCAGTGGGGTCCACTGGTCAGTGACCCAGCGTTGTTTGTGTCACTGAAAGGTGGGGTCCGGTCAACAGGTGACGTGGCCAGGTCAAACTGACCTGTGGGGCCCTTGTGGTTAGTTAAACCTAAACAGAAACTAAACCAGATTAATTAGACAGTGGGGCCCAGCTTTCAGTGTCATCGGTTAAACAAACCACGGGGTTAGTGGCTAACCTAATCTGCCACGTCACCTAACCGGCGATTAGCTGCCGGTGCTAATCAGAACGCGGCGGCGCTCCTCGTCCGGCCATCTCCGGCGACGAGAGCTCGCGTGGCTGGGCTCTACGGACGCGTCGTGGCGAGGCGCGTCGTTTGGTAGCAGCGGGAGGTGCTGGGGTGGTCGGAATCTGCAACGGCGGTGAGCGAGGCGGCGGCCGGAGCTCGGGTGGGTGCGGGGTTAGCGCTGCGGCTTGCAAAGAAACTGGTTATCGCGCTAGCGTTGCTCCACGGGTCGTTGTGAGTGCAACGGATGCACGCGCGGGGCCATTTGGTCACCGGGGCTTCGCCGGCGACGAGCCCGTGCGGCGGTGCGGTTCGGTCTTCAAGGGGCGACGGCTACAGCAAGAAATCGAGGCGGGGAAGAGTGGGATTCGGTGCGGAAGCTCACAGCGGTCACGCAGAGAAGCTCAGACGGCTCGGGGAGGCGTCGGGGACGGCGTACGATCGCCGGCGATCTCGGTGCAGAGGCGGCGGGGTCGAGCTCGATGGTGAGGCTCCACTGCTTCCGGCGATGCGTGGCTCGTCGAGGAGGAAGAGGGGGACGAGGCGGAGCTTCTTGGTGCGTAGGCGAGGTGTGGGGTGGCCGGTGGCCACGGTGGTGGTCGTCGGCAGCGGCGGGCGTGTTCGGTGAGAAGAACAGAGGAGGGGGAGAGCATTCGGGGGAGAGAGGGGAGAGGGGGCCAGGGCTGCGTGGCATCCTCAGGGCGACGGGGAGACAGGCGAGAGGCAGGAGGTGGCCTGGCGTGTGCCCGCGCGCTCCGGCCACGCGCCTGCATCCTACTGTCCGAGGAGGAAGACGACAGGGATGGCTGCGGTGGTGAGCTGGGCTGCTACAGTAGAAGGCCAGGTAAGTGGGCTCAGGTAAGTTCTCTCTCCCTCTGGTTTCTCTATTTAATTTCTGTTTTCTATTATTCTGTAATCTTTAGGGCTTTTCTAAAAATACCTAGACCCTTTCAAAAATCACTAAACTGCACATGCCCACTGTATAGAATATATCTAACATGGAACATTTCAGTTTAGGAGTATTTGGACATTTAAAATATTTTATAGAATTTAAATGTGCAAATTCAAATACTTATGATTTAATTCAGTAACCTTAGGATGACCTAGAAAATTGTGCACCATTTTTGTCAGAGGTTTAAGACCAAGGCAAAGATGAAGAACATTTTAGAAGGTCATTTCAGGTTCATTGAAAATGTTTTTATGTTGAACCTATTTGATTTGATCTGGTGCTAGGGTTTGATCAGTCCCCATTTCAAGTTCATTTGAAAAGTTAAACATGATCCACACATGAAGGGCTAGCCTACTGCATACTAGGACTAGGGATGTGACGGCAAGTGCTGAAAGATGTCTGCGGCGGTGAACTCCATGATCGGCGCCCAGTTGGATTCGATTGGCAGGAGCGCGAAAGGTTCGGAGTCCGGAGAGGAGTTCGGCACCTTGGAGTTACGAACCTCGCAAAGGACAGGGTTGGTGTTTGGCTCAATCGCCGTAGAGATCACAGCCCCCAAGGCGGTGTCCAGCCACCCGTCCTCGATCGACGCAGTCGGCTCCGAGCTAAGGGTCGGAGCGGACACTGGTGCGGCCTCCAGGGCACTATTTGGCGGCAGAGCTAGATCATGCCCATCGTGACAGTGCGGCACACTTGGCTGTGGATCGAACCCGTCGAAGATCAAGTCTCCGCGGGCGTCAGCCGCGTAGTTCAAACTTCCAAATCTGACCTGATGGCCAGGGGCGTAGCTTTCAATCTGCTCCAGATGGCCAAGCGAATTGGCCCGCAGTGCAAAGCCGCCGAATACAAAGATTTGTCCGGGGAGAAAAGTCTCACCCTGGACCGCATCGTTGTTGATGATCGGAGGAGCCATCGGGCCTAAAGATGACGACACAGAGGAACTCTCAATGAAAGCACCAATGTCGGTGTCAAAACCGGCGAATCTCGGGTAGGGGGTCCCGAACTGTGCGTCTAGGCGGATGGTAACAGGAGACAAGGGACACGATGTTTTTACCCAGGTTCGGGCTCTCTCGATGGAGGTAAAACCCTACTCCTGCTTGATTGATATTGATGATATGGGTAGTACAAGAGTAGATCTACCACGAGATCACAGAGGCTAAACCCTAGAAGCTAGCCTATGGTATGATTGTTGTTCGTCCTACAGACTAAAACCCTCTGGTTTATATAGGCACCAAAGAGGGTTAGGGTTACACAGAGTCGGTTACAATGGTAGGAGATCTACATATCCATATCGCCAAGCTTGCCTTCCACACCAAGGAAAGTCCCATCCGGACACGGGACGAAGTCTTCAAACTTGTATCTTCATAGTCCAGGAGTCCGGCCGAAGATGATAGTTCGGCTATCCGGACACCCCCTAGTCCGGGACTCCCTCGCTCACCATCATAGAAGGATGATCGAGTCTCCGGAATCCTCAAATCTGCAGCCAAACTCATCCTTTTGAATCTATATTCATACTCACAGTTTTGGTTTTGCAGATCATAGATTTGGCCTTGGAGGTGCTCGATCTTCTCATGTAGCTTGAAGATGGCTTCCTCGGTCTTCTTGGCATCCGGCTCGTAGTTGTTAGTGAACTCCGCGAGCATCTTGTGGGTAGCATTGATTCCACGCTCCACCATCCCCTGGCACTTGAAAACTTGTTGCTCCATTGCTTCGAGCCTCAACTCCACGATTCCGGTTCCCTTTGGTCCCTCAACATCGCGGATGTGCAGCAACCCATCACGCATCTCAATGGTTTGAGGGTGTCGCAGCACCTCCGCGAGGTAAGGGTTGACCACCTTCTCGAAGAACTTTTCCTTGGAAGCACATGGGGTCGTCATGATGATCTAGACCTGTCCGAAAAACAGCTCGAAACAAGAACAGGGGAGATTTGCGTGATACGAGAGCCAAAACCTTCGGGAGTATATATAATGAATTTTTACCAACCAAAATACGTATCGTGCAAGGAAACAGAGTCCGGAGGGCACACGAGGTGCTCACGAGGTAGGGGGGAGCGTCCGGGGGGTAGGGCGCGCCCTCCACTCTCGTGGAGGCCTCGTGTCCTCCCCAAACTGCTACTTATTTTTCTATTTTTCTAAATATTCCAAAACAGAGAAATATTGCCTTAAAAATTGTTTTGGAGTCGGTTTACTTACCGTACCACATACCTATTCCTTTTCGGAGTCTGGAACATTATGGAAAGTGTCCCTTCTGTATTCCTCCTGGGTTACGGTTTCAATAATATTAGTTTCAACATTTATAGGATTACCTGAGATATAGTGTTTGATCCTTTGACCGTTTACCACCTTCGGATTTGTGCCTGTGAAGTTGTTGATTTTTATGGCACCGGAACGACAGACCTCCTCGATAACGTAAGGACCTTCCCATTTAGAGAGAAGTTTTCCTGCAAAAAATCTTAAACGAGAGTTGTATAGCAATACATAATCACCTACATTAAACTCACGCTTTTGTATCCTTTTGTCATGCCATCTTTTAACCTTTTCTTTAAACAACTTGGCATTTTCATAAGCTTGGGTTCTCCATTCATCAAGTGAGCTAATATCAAATAACCTCTTCTCACCGGCAAGTTTGAAATCATAGTTGAGCTCTTTAATAGCCCAGTATGCCTTATGTTCTAGTTCGAGAGGTAAGTGACATGCTTTTCCATAAACCATTTTATACGGAGACATACCCATAGGATTTTTATATGCAGTTCTATCGGCCCATAATGCATCATTCAGTTTCTTGGACCAATTCTTTCTAGACCTATTGATAGTCCTTTGCAAAATTAATTTGAGCTCTCTATTGCTCAATTCTACTTGACCACTAGACTGTGGGTGATATGGAGATGCAATTCTATGATTAACATCGTATTTAGCAAGCATCTTACGGAAAGCACCATGAATAAAGTGTGAACCACCATCAGTCATTAAGTATCTAGGGACTCCAAACCTCAGAAAAATAACTTCCTTAAGCATTTTAATAGAAGTGTTATGATCAGCACTACTAGTTGGAATAGCTTCTACCCACTTAGTAACGTAATCAACATCAACTAAAATATGTGTGTATCCATTAGGGGCAGGAAAAGGTCCCATATAATCAAAGCCCCAAACATCAAATGGTTCAATAACAAGTGAATAATTCATAGGCATTTCTTGACGTCTACTAATATTACCAATTCTTTGACACTCGTCGCAAGACAAAACAAACTTACGGGCATCCTTGAAGAGAGTAGGCCAATAAAAACCGGATTGCAGTACCTTATGTGCAGTTCTATCTCCAGCGAGGTGTCCTCCATAAGCCTCGGAGTGACACTTGCGTAGGATCTGTTCCTGTTCATGCTCAGGTACACAACGTCTAATAACACCATCTACTCCTTCTTTGTAATGATGTGGGTCATCCCAAAAGTAATGTCGCAAGTCATAGAAAAACTTTTTCTTTTGTTGGTATGTGAAACTAGGTGGTATAAATTTAGCAACAATATAATTATCATAATCAGCATACCATGGAGTGCTACGAGAAGTGCTTATGACATTTAATTGTTCATCAGGAAAGCTATCATCAATAGGTAGTGGGCCATCAAGAATATTCTCTAACCTAGATAAGTTGTCTGCAACGGGGTTCTCAGCTCCTTTTCTATCAACAATATGCAAATCAAATTCTTGAAGCAAGAGAACCCATCTAATAAGCCTAGGTTTTGCATCTTTCTTTTCCATAAGATATTTAATAGCAACATGATCTGTGTGAATAGTTACTTTAGAATCAACAATATAGGGTCTGAATTTATCACAAGCAAATACATCTGCTAAAAGTTCCTTTTCGATAGTAGCATAATTTCTTTGAGCACTGTCTAGAGTCTTACTAGCATAATGGATAACATTTAATTTCTTATCAACTCTTTGCCCTAGAACAGCACCTACAGCATAATCACTAGCATCACACATAATTTCAAAGGGTAAATTCCAATCAGGTGGCTGAACAACGGGTGCAGAGACTAATGTTTTCTTAAGTATTTCAAATGCTTCTACACAATCATCATCAAAGACAAATGGTACATCTTTTTGTAATAAATTAGTCAGAGGCCGAGAGATTTTTGAGAAGTCCTTAATGAACCTCCTATAAAATCCGGGGTGACCAAGGAAACTTCTTATACCTTTGATGTCCTTGGGACATGGCATCTTTTCAATAGCATCAACCTTGGCTTTATCAACTTCAATACCTCTTTCAGAAACTTTGTGCCCCAAGGCAATACCTTCATTAACCATAAAGTGGCACTTTTCCCAATTCAAGACAAGATTAGTTTCTTCACATCTCTGCAAAACTCGAGGAACATTGCTCAAGCAATCATCAAAAGAGGAACCATAGACGGAAAAGTCATCCATGAAAACCTCACAAATCTTTTTGCAAAAGTCAGAGAATATAGCCATCATGCATCTTTGAAAGGTAGCAGGTGCATTACATAAACCAAAAGGCATATGTCTATAAGCAAAAGTACCAAAAGGGCATGTAAAAGTAGTCTTTGATTGATCTTTAGCTGACACAGGTATTTGAGAAAAACTAGAATAACCATCTAGAAAGCAATAATGTGTATGTTTGCATAATCTTTCTAGCATTTGATCAATAAAAGGTAAGGGGTAATGATCTTTCTTAGTAGCCTTATTTAGTTTGCGGAAATCTATTACCATCCTATAACCTGTGATAATTCTTTGCGGAATCAATTCATCTTTATCATTAGGGACAACAGTACTACCTCCCTTCTTAGGGACACAATGGACAGGACTTACCCACTGACTATCAGCAACGGGATAAATTATACCTGCCTCCAGAAGCTTGAGTATTTCCTTTCTTACCACTTCTTTCATTTTAGGATTCAAACGTCGTTGAGGATCACAAACTGGTTTGGCATCAGCTTCCAAATTTATTTTATGTTGACATAGAGTGGAACTGATGCCCTTAAGATCATCCAGAGTATATCCAATAGCAGCACGGTGCTTCTTCAGAGTTTTCATTAATCTTTCTTCTTCATGCTCTGAAAGGTTAGTGCTAATAATGACAGGATATATTTTCTTTTCATCAAGATAAGCATATTTAAGATTATCAGGCAACGGTTTAAGCTCAAACATGGGATCACCCTTGGGTGGAGGAGGATCCCCTAGGATTTCAACAGGCAAATTGTGTTGCAGAATAGGTTCCTGTTTAAAGAATACTTCATCTATTTCCCTTCTTTCATTCATGAACATATCATTTTCATGGTCTAGCAAATAATGTTCTAAAGGATCACTAGGAGGTACGGCAATAGAAGCAAGACCAATAATTTCATCCTTACTAGGCAATTCTTCCTCACGATGTTGTTTACTAAATTTAGAGAAATTAAACTCATGAACCATATCATCCAAGCCAATAGTAACAACATTCTTTTTGCAGTCTATCTTAGCATTAACAGTATTCAAGAAGGGTCTACCAAATATAATGGGACAAAAGCTATCTTGTGGAGAACCAAGAACAAGAAAATCAGCGGGATATTTGGTTTTTCCACACAAGACTTCAACATCTCTAACAATTCCTATTGCAGATATAGTATCTCTATTGGCAAGTTTAATTGTAACATCAATATCTTCTAACTCAGCAGGTGCAATTTCGTGCATAATTTCTTTGTATAAGTCAATGGGTATAACACTAGCACTAACACCCATATCACATAACCCATGATAACAATGATCCCCTATTTTAACAGAAATAACTGGCACGCCTACCACAGGTCTATGTTTATCTCTATCACAGGGTTTAGCAATTCTAGCAGTTTCACTAGAGAATTGAATAACATGCCCATCAATATTATCAGACAAGAGATCTTTAACAATAGCAATATTAGGTTCTACTTTGACTTGCTCAGGAGGTGTATAAGTTCTAGTACTGTTTTTATGAACAACAGTTGAGGCTTTAGCATGATCCTTCATTCTAACAGGGAAAGGTGGTTTCTCAACATAAGAAGTGGGAACAATAGGATCATTATAAGTGACACTCTTTTCTTCAACTTTAATAGGTGCAACTACTTTTACTTCTATGGGAGGATGGTATTTAAACCACTTCTCCTTGCGGAGATCAACATAAGTAGCAAAAGATTCACAGAAAGAAGCTACTATCTCAGAGTCAAGTCCATATTTAGTGCTAAACTTACGGAAAATATCAGTATCCATAAAAGATTTAACACAATCAAACTTAGGTGTCATACCTGACTCCTTACCTTCATCAAGGTCCCAATCTTCAGAGTTGCGTTTAATTCTACCCAATAAATTCCATCTAAATTCAATAGGCTTCATCATAAAAGAGCCAGCACAAGAAGTATCGAGCATGGTGCGATTGTTATCAGAAAGCCGAGCATAAAAACTTTGCATAATCACTTCTCTTGCAAGCTCATGATTGGGGCATGAATATAACATTGATTTAAGCCGCCCCCAAGCTTGAGCGATGCTTTCTCCTTCACGAGGCCAAAAATTATATATATAATTGCGATCACGATGAACAAGATGCATAGGGTAATACTTTTGATGAAATTCCAATTTCAATATTTTATAGTTCCATGATCTCATATCATCAGATAGCCTATACCATGTCAATGTGTCTCCCTTCAAAGATAAAGGGAAAGCCTTCTTCTTAACAAGATCATCGGGTATACCTGCAAGCTTAAATAGTCCACAAACATCATCCACATAGCGTAGATGTTCATCAGGATGCTTTGTTCCATCTCCTGTAAAAGTGTTATGCTAGCAGTTTTTCCATCAAACCCGAAGGAATTTCAAAAGGAGTTTCATTTTCAATAGGTTCAGTAGGTTGAGTAGGTTGGGGAGCAACTCTTTGCTCTACTAGACGGGGTGATGATACCCCAAACAAGCCCCTCAGAGAATTACTTTCCATAGTAACAAGTGACAGAAAATTTCAGCACACTAAATAAATTTTTCCTTACCAAATTCCACCTACCAAAGGCGCTTCATTCCCCGGCAATGGCACCAGAAAAGAGTCTTGATGACCCACAAGTATAGGGGATATATCGTAGTCCTTTTGATAAGTAATAGTGTCGAACCCAACGAGGAGCAGAAGGAAATGATAAGCGGTTTTCAGCAAGGTATTCTCTGCAAGTACTGAAATAAGTGGTAACAGATAGTTTTGTGATAAGATAAATTGTAATGAGCAACAAGTAACAAAAGTAAATAAAGTGCAGCAAGGTGGCCCAATCCTTTTTGTAGAAAAGGACAAGCCTGGACAAACTCTTATGATAGGAAAAGCGCTCCCGAGGACACATGGGAATATCATCAAGCTAGTTTTCATCACGCTCATATGATTCGCGTTCGGTACTTGGATAATTTGATATGTGGATGGACCGGTGCTTGGGTGCTGTTCTTACTTGAACAAGCATCCCACTTATGATTAACCTCTATTGCAAGCATCCGTAACTACAACAAAAGTATTAAGGTAAACCTAACCATAGCATGAAACATATGGATCCAAATCAGCCACTTACGAAGCAATGCATAAACTAGGGTTTAAGCTTCTGTCACTCTAGCAACCCATCATCTACTTATTACTTCCCAATGCCTTCCTCTAGGCCCAAATAATGGTGAAGTGTTATGTAGTCGACGTTCACATAACACCAGTAGAGGTTAGACAACATACATCTTATCAAAATATCGAACGAATACCAAATTCACATGACTACTAATAGCAAGACTTCTCCCTTGTCCTCAGGAACAAACGTAACTACTCACAAAGCATATTCATGTTCATAATCAGATGGGTAATAATGTGCATAAAGGATCTGAACATATGATCTTCCACCAAATAAACCAACTAGCATCAACTACAAGGAGTAATCAACAGTACTAGCAACCTACTAGCACCAATCCCGGACATGGAGACAAGAATTGGATACAAGAGATGAACTAGGGTTTGGAGATGAGATGGTGCTGGTGAAGATGTTGATGGAGATTGCCCTCTCCCGATGAGAGGAGCGTTGGTGATGACGATGGTGATGATTTCCCCCTCCCGGAGGGAAGTGTCCCCGGCAGAACAGCTCTGCCGGAGCCCTAGATTGGTTCTGCCAAGGTTCCGCCTCGTGGCGGCGGAGTCTCGTCCCGAAAGGTTGCCTTTTATTTTTTCTCATCGAAATACTTCATACAGGAGAAGATCGGCATCGGAGAGCCACCAGGGGGCCCACGAGGTAGGGGGGTGCGCCCAGGGGGGAGGGCGCGCCCCCCACCCTCGTGAGCAGGGTGTGGGCCCCCTGGCCTTCATCTTTGGCGACGATTTTTCTTTATTAATTTTAAGGTATTCCGTGGAGTTTCAGGACTTTTGGAGCTACGCAGAATAGACCTTCAATATTTGCTCCATTTCCAACCCAGAATTCCAGCTACCAGCATTCTCCCTCTTCATGTAAACCTTGTAAAATAAGAGAGAATAACCATAAGTATTGTGACATAACGTGAAATAACAGCCCCTAATGCAATAAATATTGTCATAAAAGCATGATGCAAAATGGCCGTATCACCCACCCATTCGTACACCGAGGCCGCGAAAACCCGCGACGAAGCCCCACACCCTGCTCCGTCCGCCACCCAGCCGGAGCTTCTTCCCCGACGACGTCGTCCACAGAAACACCTCGACGTCCCTCATCCACCGTACCGGATGAGGATCCGTCGTCGATCTCATCGTCCCGCCGGTTCAGCCACCCCGTCCTCCACCTCCAAGGAGCTGCCCCGACGTTTCCCTCATCTTTCACGCGACCTCCATTCCCACACCACCGTCTTCACCCGCACCACCGGAAGAGCATCATCATCACCGTTTCCTCGGATGAAGCTACGGCCTAATCGGCGCCACCAAAGAGGTTGTACACTAATCACCGCATTTTCTTCTTGATTCGATCTCACGGTGCTGCCGGCGCTCGGTCCCGAGCCGACACGGCGCGGCTCCATCCGTGGCGGCGTCGCCGGCCACTTCCTCCACGGCGTCGCTCCCTCGATGGCGAAGTCCACATCAGTAGGAGCTGCTGCTGCTTTAGCTCTCGCTCGCGCTGCTGCTCTGCTCTTGCTCTCGGTCCCCTGCCAGGTCTGCTCTTGTTATTGCTCTTGCTCGCGCTGCTGCTCTAGCTCTTGCTCTCGCTTGCGATGCTGCTCCAATTTGGCTACACTTCAATCGACTGAATCGACTTTTGGGTCAGTCGATTTCCAAGGGGTGGGCTCGCCAGGGTGAAGGAAGAACCAGCCGCAGCGAGGAGGGGGGCTCGCCGGAGAGGTACCCCACTATCTATTTTAGGGTTCAGGATGGGGGCGGTGGTCGCCGGCAGTGGCGGAGCGTTGGCGGGGCGGTGGCGTGGGGATCGCCGGAGAAAAAGCTCGTCACGGGGGGGGGGGGGGCTAGAGGGATGGCTGGGGCGGCGGCGGACTAGTGGTGGGGAGTGTTTTCGGGGTGGGCGGGGCGATGCACCGCCGGCCGCGGGCGGCGAGGGGCTGTTGTTTGGCCGATGGTGGCTGGCGGCTCAGGGGGGTGGAGGTTGAAGATGAACCGCATGCCCTTGATTTCGTACCCAACGGCTGCAAAATCGACTGACCAGAGATGAAAAAGTCAGTCGACCGACGTGTAGCCTCACCTTGCTAGTGCATTTGGTTTCGACAGCAAAATTCAGTTTCGACAGCAAAATTCAGTTTGGACAATTAGGTTCAGTTTCGACAGTTAAGTTCAGTTTCAACAATTAAGTTTAGTTTCGACAGTTAAGTTCAGTTTCAACAGTTAAGTTCAGAGATGAGCGGCTGATGTATTTTACATCTAGCACTTTGTGGTTACGTATTTTACGTCATGTATTGGAGATGCTATTAGAATTCCACTGAGGTTAACGTTGTTCGTTGTCTCTCTTGTCCTGCTTCAGCCTCGGCGTCGTACAACTCACCAGAGCTGCTCCAACGATGAAACCCTCCATCACAGCGGAGCAGTACCTCGGGCTCCATCTCCAGACGCCCAATGTCAGGACCCCGACTCAATGCCACATTGATCTAGCATGTAACACCTCATATCACTTTGCGGCCTCACGCACGGTATTCCCACATGTGTCGCCTTACCTTTGCCCGGGACCGTTTGCGCCTTTTGGCACACGTATATGATGGTGTCGCTAGCATCCATATGATAAGGATCCCGGGCTGACATGGCTAGTCGTAAACCCAAAGTGGCACAAACTTACAGGGACAGGCATCCATGACCCAGCATCGAACGTGTCGGTCATCAGCGAGTGAATCCAGGCTGTAGCACTGGGCTAGCAGGACTCCGGTGAACCGGGCTGTAGCGGGCTAACAGGACTCCGGTATTCATCGCATGACATTTCCCCGAAGGGACAGACACAGGAACGAAGAAGGACACATGCCGGCCAGCCTAAGTGTTCCGGAGCAGTAGCAAGCTACCATGGCTCGGTGGAAACACTAGGAGACATTTCCCGGTAAGAGAGACTACTAAAGATAAACAACTAGATAGTCAGATCCCACACATACCAAGCATTTCAATAACATACACACAATATGCTCGATATGTGCAAATACAACATGGCATCACAACATGACTCTACGACTCAAGTATGTATTCATTAGACTCCGAGGAGCGAGATATTAAAAACAGGGGTCTCACGACCCAACGTTCAGAGCATACAAATCAAGGCACAAACGGAAGCTAACATGTCTGAGTACAGACAACTACAAATGAAAAAGGCTGAGAAGCTTGACTATCTACCAGATCCTGCCGAGGGCACAAGATCATAGCTGAGGTATCAAGCTAAACGTCGAAGTCCACGCGGAACTACTAGCGAGACCGAGTTCTCTCTGCAAGAACATAAAATAGGCAAACGTGAGTACAAATGTACCCAGCAAGACTTACATCAGAACTAACTACATATGCATCATTATCAACAAAGGGGATGGTGGGGTTTAACTGCAGCAAGCCAGCTTTGACTCAGTGGCTATCCTAAAGTACGACTGCAAGTAACTCTTTTGAGGTGGCGTACACGAGTCCACATATTCACCATATCAATACACCACTATGGATCCGCTCCCGTCTCCCTACGAGAACGCCATCCATAGCACTCATGCTTATCTTGCGTATTTTAGAGTATCCACTTTCACTTGTCTATGAACTGTTATAGGCAACCCAGAAGTCCTTTACCACGGACACGGCTATTCGAATAGATGATGTTAACCCTGCAGGGGTGTACTTCTTCACACACGCTCTCACCACTTACCGCCGTTTACACGACATGTACTCGGCAACCTTCAAGCGGAAGCCCAACGTGGGTGTCGGCCACGACCTACCTAAACACTCAAGTCCCTAGTCCAGGTTTATCGCCTATTTGGGTTCCATCCATGAGGAGATTCGGCCGGAGTTTCGCTCACAACCCCAAACGATGTGAGCAGGGTTCCCGAGACACCAAACGGGCGCCCGGTACACCCGGCCACGTGCCTACCGCATCACAGCCCACCCCTCCGGTCAGCGCTGTCCACGGCCTCCAGCATACTACAAACACCAGAAACTACTTGCAAATCCTGGACAGAGGACAAGGGTGATTAAGAAGCCGAGAGGGTCCATTGGTTTCGGGCCCAATGCGTGGTAGTAACTGTATCATGGATCACAAACACAGAACTCAGTTCCTGAGGACGGCTGCAATGAGACAACCCACCATGTACTCCTACATGGCCTCTCACCGCTACCTTTACCAAATCGTGTTGACACACTTAGCTCACACACAGTAGGACATGTTCACACACCTCTGATTCATCCTCGATGAATCAGACCCGACTCAACTCTAAGCAGTAGCAGGCATGACAAACAAGCATGAATGAGTAGGCACAATAGGGCTCAAACAATTCCTACTCATGCTAGTGGGTTTCATCTATTTACTGTGGAATGACAGGTCATGCAAAGGATAAAGGGGTTCAGCTACCGCAGCAAGTAACAGTTGAATCGTTGTTGTCCTAATGCAGTAAAAGAGAGCAGGAGCGAGAGAGTGGGATTGTATCGGAATGAACAAGGGGGTTTTGCTTGCCTGGCACTTCTGAAGATAATATAGTTCTTCATCGGTGATATCGAACTCGTCGTCGGAACCATGTCTATCGAGAGGGGACAAACACCGGCAACTGAGAAAGAACACAATCAATGCAATGCACAATATGATGCATGATCATGGCATGGCAATATGATGTGGTTTGAGCTAATGCAACTAGCAGCAGGTTAAATGGAGTTGGCTTGAATCCAAGATTCAAATTCAAACTCCATATGTGAAGGTTTAAATGCCATTTATAAGACTTGTGCTAAACAGCAGCTATAAGTTGTTCTAACATGCATGAAAATGGTACAGATGGATAGATTGGATTTTTCTGATCATTTTTCATATATAATTTATTTCATTTGGAGTTACGGTTGAATTTCTATGAATTTTAGAAGTTTTGGTTATTTTCTGGAATTTCCTGAATTATTTTAAATCCAGAAAACAATTACTGCGTCAGCTTTGCGTCAGGGTGACGCAGCAAGTCAAAAGCGCCAGCCCAGGTCAAACCTGACGGCTGGGACCCACATGTCAGTGTAACAACTAACTAACAGAGTTAGTTAGCGTTAGGTTAGCACTAACCTAGGTTAATTAGGGCCTGGGCCCACTTGTCAGTGAGTCAACTAATTAACTAAGTTAATTAGTGCTAATTAAAGTCACACTTAAACTAAATAGGGGCATGGCCCACGCGTCAGTGACCCTGGGGTCAAACTGGGCCCACATGGTCAGTAGTCAACGGGGTCAAACCCCTGGTCAGTAGGGTCAATCCCGCCGGCGTCTCGACGCCGGCGAGGCCCGGGATGGTGGCGGCCGTCGGAAACACGCTACAGGGCACGGGCGAGGCCGTGCTTGGGCTCGTTGGAGAGCCCTTGCTCCCGCGCGTCAAACGATGCGGGTGCTGGGTCGTGGGGAGGCCAGAGCTGACGACGACGAGCTCCAAAGCGGCGGCCGGAGTTCGGGCAATCTCGGGGTGGCGTTACAGAGCACGGGAGGAGGCGTTGTGGGTGTCTACGGGTTCATGCGATCGTGCTGAGCACGACGGTGGGCTCGGGAACGAGCTGCGGTGGCTGTGGCCACGGCTACACCATGGCCGGCGGCGAGATGCTTCGGTCATGGTTGGGGATCGGGGCTAGAGCTCGCGAAGGACGACGAGGGAAGGGGGAATCGGGTCAAAGGCTCACTGCGGAGCTGCAGGGATGGTTAGTGGGCTTGGGGGCGCGCCGGAGTGGCCGAATCGACGGAGAAGGGCGCCGGAGCCGAAGCTTGTAGACGATGACGATGGCGGCTGCTCGGGGCCCTTCTGGTCGCGTGAGACGACGAGGAGGACGAGGGCAGAACGGCGGAGCTCGTGGGGGCGCTGGCCGGCATGGGGATGCTGGTGGCCACGGTAACAACGGGCGGCGGCGACGGCGACTCTCGGGTGAGCTCGGGGGAGAGAGTCAGGGGAGGGAGAGAGGGTGCAGCGAGTGAGGGAGAGGAGCGAAGGGACACGGGGCGTTCCAACGGTGCGCTGGAGGGGTCGGGGGCGGCTAGGACACGTCGAAGCAGGAGGTGGCGACCGGCGACGCGCGCTCTGCCACGACTTGTCCTTCTGGCGAGGGGTTGAAGAAAAACCTGCCCCTCGCTAGGTTGGGTTGGGCCGGCTCTGGTGGACTGGGCTGCTGGTGGGCTACCAGGTAAGGCCAGGTAAGTTTCTTCTCTGTTTTATTTTTCTGTTCTGTTTTCTATTATTCTGTAAATTTAGGGCTTTACTAAAAATGCCAGGGTATTACCAAAAATCATGAAACTGCTCCATGTCACTGTTTGGAATATTTCCAACAGTAAACATTTCAGTTTGTGATTATTTGAGCATTTAAAATATTATGAGCAATTAAATGCCCAAATGCAAATACTATATAGTTTAATTCAAAAATCCAGGAATAGCCTATAAATATGTTCATCATTTTTGGAAGAGGTTTTCACCTTTAACAGAAATCATGAAAATTTCCAAAGGGCATTCTGGGTTATTGAAAATATTTTTATTGGACCTAGTTAAATTTCATTTGGTGCTAGGGTTTCAACAATCCCCATTTCAAATTTCTTTGGAATTTAAACATGATGGCATGATGAACAAGCAAAGTCAAGCAAGGCTGAACTAGGGCTGTGACAACTCACCCCCACTAAACAAGAATCTCGTCCCGAGATTCAAGACGTGAGGTAAGAAGACAGAGGGGACACGGAGCTGACACAGTCTTCATGACCCATTGCATTCCACGAAGATGTTGATTCATTGCTTCAAATCGATCTTGACGTCTTTGCTTTTGAGATCTTCATTCAACATGATGACAAGAAGAAAGGGAAAACTCTAGAAGGATCGATCTCCTCGAAGATCGAACAACTTAGGATCAACTCATGGATTGAGACATGGAAACATCTCTCAAGCTGAGACATGAAGCACACATCTAGGGGGATGGAGTGGAACAGATGACGAGGGTTCACTAGGTAGACAACAATTTTACCCTTAAGAGGGTGGTGAACGGTTGTCAACGTAGCAAGGAGTTGAGTTGCCATGATACCTCAGTGAGACATCCTGGAGGAGGGTGATTCGTAGATTATTACCTTAAGTGGCAAAAGAATTATCTTTGATTCAGAGATCATTGAAACTCTTTATACCAGCCTAAGGCAAATCACAATCGATCATTTGAAGGAGTCCGAAAGAATGACATTCTCGGGCCAGAATGGATGATGTGGACTACCTTGTTGAAGACAACACAAGGAATGATTTTAGTAGCTGGGAGAAGCTCATCAGTAGAGAGTGAATCCACTGTTTGAAGAGTTATAGCATAACCGAGGAAATTGAGAGCAATCCTAGTTAGTGCCGATGATAACACCTAACGCTTGTGAGTGCTCTCAAGAACTTGAGCATTTCCATAATCATCAAGGTTTTACCAACATCCATGTCAAGGGTGCTGACAACACAACATACTACCATGATGAGTAGCGATGGACGATGCAGATGCAAAGGAAGATAACACTTTCTCAGATTTCACCTTAGCGAGACCAAGGGGACAAAATCTGGATGATCGACCGAGAGACATTTAGCACTCCGCTTCTAATGTTCTCCATGATGTACCAGCGTATCCCATTCATGGATATGGTTTGATATCTAGAACATCAAGTAACAGGTCGGACTTCGGAAGCACAAAAATCATAAGGCACACAAATAGGGAATAATTCCTACGAAGTCCTTATGGAGAGGTGGCCAACTTCTTCAATCAAGATATTACAATAACAGGTCTTCCGGCTGGGTGTGTTGGCCACGACATCCATTTTACCGGGTTACAGAGAGACCAATAATATAATTCTTGGGAAACGTTCCAACCATCATATCTGCCTGAGATTCAGATCTGGTTGGTGTCAGAATAATCTAGACTCATCGAGTCTAGAAAGAAAAATGAAAGTTTACAACACAAACCGACGAGAAGACGTTGCGTGATTCTCAAGAAATGAACTACGATAGCAAGCTCCAAAACATGAGCTGGTTCTGCTACGTACATGTGAACACGTTGTCCAAGACAAGCATGACTACATAGTAGTCTTACAATGAAACACTACCGAGTTCTGGTTGGGAACCATCATTGAGGATAACAAAATCTTATACAAATCCGTCTGGTACCTTCAGGACTAGCACGTAGAACCTATTATCCTTGAACAAATCAATCAGTGGCTTGGTGTGCTAGGAATACATATAGAATGAAGATGATCAGTCTATCAGACCACAGAATACTTCGCACGTTTGCATGACTGATTTGGAATGATTCCAAGGAAGCAACAACTTGCTTTCTCGAATTCACGGTGGCAACTTGCATCACATGCACATGAATTAGAAGAAGTCACTTCTTACATCCGAGCATATGCTTCATGGGCGGGTCATGAAGATAATGCTTATAAAAGTTTCCAATACTAGCTGGATGTTCAACACAAATCATGGAGAAGATAAGGATATTGTCGATGGGATCAACAACAATTCATCCAGATTCCCATGGAGATGGAATTCCATAACTATGTGAACAAGGTGATAGTATTGGTCAGACCCAAAAGGCATAATGGTGTATGCTCGAGGAAAATCCACGAGTAAGACAACATTACGAACATCGTTGGTTCTGATTTAATTTGAGGATAGCCCATACTCAAATCAAAGGTTTGGGGTCAGACAATAGATCCAACAATTGACCACGAGGATCAATCAATGAAGATATCATCTTTCTTCAACATACATACAAGATATCCCCTAAAATGAATTAAGTCGAACAAGATTTCATCTTCCAACTCTCCAAGTTGTTGTTTAGTTTGACCAACTAGCTCAGGGGTATCCCACACAGATTCTTGGGGAAGGAGTGGTTTATTGGAAACCAACTTGATCACGAACTCAACATAGCGGTCAGGTAACAACCTGGTAATACTTCCGAGAAGATATTCGGAAAATCACGAATCACCGCTATGTTACTAAACTTGAGAACAATCTTGCTTTTCAGGGCAAGATGATATGATCAAAAGAGCGAGGGTTTGACAAGATCCTAACTCATTGATCGGAGAGTGCACCGGAAATAAGGACTAGGTAGCACAATCATACATAGGGTGATGATTCAAAAATCAACATGCTAAGAGTGAGGTTATTGTCCTTTAACTACTAAGCAACGGAGTTGCTAGGAGTATAGATTTCACACATCACGATTCACTTGTCGGCATTCTGGTTAAACAACACGGGGACCGAGGAATGAATAATGATGGCGAGAAGTATCACTACATCAAGAATTCATAGGATGGTGTGCAATTCCCATGACATTCTTGATATAAAGATGGTATTACTCCAAGGTAGAACAGAACAAAAGCTAGGTTAGTATTTGATCTGCGGAGTACGACTGCTTTGACCCAATCCTGGAAATGGACAAGGCACTGGAGTTCGTTTCTCCTAGTCATTCTGGAATAGAATGGCTTGATGGACCACAAGAATAATAGGTGTCAATGAACGAATGCACGCATACTCTTGACTATCAATTGATAGACGAGGGTCAGAATACAAATAAAAAGAGACAACGCAAAAGAACATCTGATTTCCTGAGTTGTTGATGCATGGATTAGGATGTCGAACAAGTTCAACATAGTTCTTCCGGACAACCCATGCAGAGAGGTAGGACTGGCAGAGTCACGATTATGAATGGAGAACTCCTCAAGAGTATTCTGATTGTGATCTTTTAACTCAAAGAACTTCTGCCTTATTGGTTCATGGTATTTGGAAGAAGGATACACCACAGACCTCGAGGACTATCGTATGGTTACTAATAACCTAAAGGAACTAGCAAACACTATCAACATGAAGTAAGTAGGGTGAAGCTTGGGTTTAAGAACCCCGGAATGGAATACCTACTAACTAATAACATCACGGGATGCTTTCGAGAATGATGGCCAGAATCATCACACAGGGAGCACAAAACATGGCTAGTTTACTAGGTGACTCCCTAAATTACCTAGGTTCATAATAATAGCTCCAACATATATGCCGAGGCAGCGGAGTACCTCAACTTGACGATTAGTGTGTTTAATATGGCCCAAAAGAACATTGAGAATGGAAAGAAAGGATTTGCAAATGCATCAGACTATTTAGAGACCTGGGATGACTCGGACAGCATAACGGCTGTAAACGCTCAAAATGATTTGAGACATCCTGCAAAAATGGTGGCATGACCACTCAACATCACAAAAGCAAGGTTCTGAGACCAGCTATGAACATACAGAAGTAGTAAAAGCTGAACTGAGATTTGAAACTATCAATTCTATAAGTCCATGGATTAGTAACACGTCATCCTGATAGATAGATGAGAAGGCCTAGTTCTTAATCCCCGTAGAAGAGAAGAGGATGACTCAGATCAGAAGGCCATGAGGTATAAGGAGTAAAAAGAGCCTTACGTTCCATCCCACAATCAATTCCCTTATATAACTAAAGAATTTCTAGACTCAACTTAGACCAGTTTGGCTTGGTAATCCTACAGGCAGTCAAGCTCTGATACCAAAGCTGTCAGGACCCCGACTCAATGCCACATTGATCTAGCATGTAACACCTCATATCACTTTGCGGCCTCACGCACGGTATTCCCACGGGTGTCGCCTTACCTTTGCCCGGGACCGTTTGCGCCTTTTGGCACACGTATATGATGGTGTCGCTAGCATCCATATGATAAAGAGCCCGGGCTGACATGGCTAGTCGTAAACCCAAAGTGGCACAAACTTACAGGGACAGGCATCCATGACCCAGCATCGAACGTGTCAGTCATCAGCGAGTGAATCCAGGCTGTAGCACTGGGCTAGCAGGACTCCGGTGAACCGAGCTGTAGCGGGCTAACAGGACTCCAGTATTCATCGCGTGACATTTCCCCAAAGGGACAGACACAGGAACGAAGAAGGACACATGCCGACCAGCCTAAGTGTTCCGGAGCAGTAGCAAGCTACCATGGCTTGGTAGAAACACTAGGAGACATTTCCTAGTAAGAGAGGCTACTAAAGATAAACAACTAGATAGTCAGATCCCACACATACCAAGCATTTCAATAACATACACACAATATGCTCGATATGTGCAAATACAACATGGCATCACAACATGACTCTACGACTCAAGTATGTATTCATTAGGCGCCGAGGAGCGAGATATTACAAACAGGGGTCTCACGACCCAACATTCAGAGCATACAAATCAAGGCACAAACGGAAGCTAACATGTCTGAGTACAGACAACTACAAATGAAAAAGGCTGAGAAGCCTGACTATCTACCAGATCCTGCCGAGGGCACAAGATCGTAGCTGAGGTATCAAGCTAAACGTCGAAGTCCACGCGGAACTACTAGCGTGACCGAGGTCTCTCTGCAAAAACATAAAATAGGCAAACGTGAGTACAAATGTACCCAGCAAGACTTACATCAGAACTAACTACATATGCATCATTATCAACAAAGGGGATGGTGGGGTTTAACTGCAGCAAGCCAGCTTTGACTCAGTGGCTATCCTAAACTACGACTGCAAGTAACTCTTTTGAGGTGGCGTACACGAGTCCACATATTCACCATATCAATACACCACTATGGATCCGCTCCCGTCTCCCTACGAGAACGCCATCCATAGTACTCACGCTTATCTTGCGTATTTTAGAGTATCCACTTTCACTTGTCTATGAACTGTTATAGGCAACCCAGAAGTCCTTTACCGCGGACAGGCTATTCGAATAGATGATGTTAACCCTGCAGGGGTGTACTTCTTCACACACGCTCTCACCACTTATCGCCATTTACATGACATGTACTCGGCAACCTTCAAGCGGAAGCCCAACGTGGGTGTCGGCCACGACCTACCTAAACACTCAAGTCCCTAGTCCAGGTTTATCGCCTATTCGGGTTCCATCCATGAGGAGATCCGGCTGGAGTTTCGCTCACAGCCCCAAACGATGTGAGCAGGGTTCCCGAGACACCAAACGGGCGCCCGGTACACCCGGCCACGTGCCTACCACATCACAGCCCACCCCTCCGGTCAGCGTTGTCCACGGCCTCCAGCATACTACAAACACCAGAAACTACTTGCAAATCCTGGACAGAGGACAAGGGTGATTAAGAAGCCGAGAGGGTCCATTGGTTTCGGGCCCAATGCGTGGTAGTAACTGTATCATGGATCACAAACACAGAACTCAGTTCCTGAGGACGGCTGCAATGAGACAACCCACCATGTACTCCTACATGGCCTCTCAGCGCTACCTTTACCAAATCGTGTTGACACACTTAGCTCACACACAGTAGGACATGTTCACACACCTCTGATTCATCCTCGATGAATCAGACCTGACTCAACTCTAAGCAGTAGCAGGCATGACAAACAAGCATGAATGAGTAGGCACAACAGGGCTCAAACAATTCCTACTCATGCTAGTGGGTTTCATCTATTTACTGTGGAATGACATGTCATGCAAAGGATAAAGGGGTTCAGCTACCGCAGCAAGTAACAGTTGAATCGTTGTTGTCCTAATGCAGTAAAAGAGAGCAGGAGCGAGAGAGTGGGATTGTATCAGAATGAACAAGGGGGTTTTGCTTGCCTGGCACTTCTGAAGATAATATAGTTCTTCATCGGTGTCATCGAACTCGTCGTCGGAACCATGTCTATCGAGAGGGGACAAACACCGGCAACTGAGAAAGAACACAATCAATGCAATGCACAATATGATGCATGATCATGACATGGCAATATGATGTGGTTTGAGCTAATGCAACTAGCAGCAGGTTAAATGGAATTGGTTTGAATCCAAGATTCAAATTCAAACTCCATATGTGAAGGTTTAAATGCCATTTATAAGACTTGTGCTAAACAGCAGCTATAAGTTGTTCTAACATGCATGAAAATGGTACAGATGGATAGATTGGATTTTTCTGATCATTTTCATATATAATTTATTTCATTTGGAGTTACGGTTGAATTTCTATGAATTTTAGAAGTTTTGGTTATTTTCTGGAATTTCCTGAATTATTTTAAATCCAAAAAACAATTACTGCGTCAGCTTTGCGTCAGGGTGACGTCAGCAAGTCAAAAGCGCCAGCCCAGGTCAAACCTGACGGCTGGGACCCACATGTCAGTGTAACAACTAACTAACAGAGTTAGTTAGCGTTAGGTTAGCACTAACCTAGGTTAATTAGGGCCTGGGCCCACTTGTCAGTGAGTCAACTAATTAACTAAGTTAATGAGTGCTAATTAAACTCACACTTAAACTAAATAGGGGCATGGCCCACGCGTCAGTGACCCTGGGGTCAAACTGGGCCCACATGGTCAGTAGTCAACGGGGTCAAACCCCTGGTCAGTAGGGTCAATCCCACTGGCGTCTCGACGCCGGCGAGGCCCGGGACGGTGGCGGCCATCAGAAACACGCTACAGGGCACGGGCGAGGCCGTGCTTGGGCTCGTTGGAGAGCCCTTGCTCCCGCGCGTCGAACGGTGCGGGTGCTGGGTCGTGGGGAGGCCGGAGCTGACGACGGCGAGCTCCAAAGCGGCGGCCGGAGTTCGGGCAATCTCGGGGTGGCGTTACAGAGCACGGGAGGAGGTGTTGTGGGTGTCTATGGGTTCATGCGATCGTGCTGAGCACGACGGTGGGCTCGGGAACGAGCTGCGGTGGCTGTGGCCACGGCTACGCCATGGTCAGCGGCGAGATGCTTCGGTCATGGTTGGGGATCGGGGCTAGAGCTCGCGAAGGATGACGAGGGAAGGGGGAATCGGGTCAAAGGCTCACCGCGGAGCTGCAGGGATGGTTAGTGGGCTCGGGGCGCGCCGGAGTGGCCGAATCGACGGAGAAGGGCGCCGGAGCCGAAGCTTGTAGACGATGACGATGGCGGCTGCTTGGGGCCCTTCTGGTCGCGTGAGACGAGGAGGAGGACGAGGGCGGAACGGCGGAGCTCGTGGGGGTGCTGGCCAGCATGGGGATGCTGGTGGCCACGGTAACGACGGGCGGCGGCCACGGCGACTCTCGGGTGAGCTCGGGGGAGAGAGTCAGGGGAGGGAGAGAGGGTGCAGCGAGTGAGGGAGAGGAGCGAAGGGACACGGGGCGTTCCAACGGTGCGCTGGAGGGGTCGGGGGCGGCTAGGACACGTCGAAGCAGGAGGTGGCGACCGGCGACGCGCGCTCTGCCACGACTTGTCCTTCTGGCGAGGGGTTGAAGAAAAACCTGCCCCTCGCTAGGTTGGGCTGGGCCGGCTCTGGTGGACTGGGCTGCTGGTGGGCTACCAGGTAAGGCCAGGTAAGTTTCTTCTCTGTTTTATTTTTCTGTTCTGTTTTCTATTATTCTGTAAATTTAGGGCTTTACTAAAAATGCCAGGGTATTACCAAAAATCATGAAACTGCTCCATGTCACTGTTTGGAATATTTCCAACAGTAAACATTTCAGTTTGTGATTATTTGAGCATTTAAAATATTATTAGCAATTAAATGCCCAAATGCAAATACTATATAGTTTAATTCAAAAATCCAGGAATAGCCTATAAATATGTTCATCATTTTTGGAAGAGGTTTTCACCTTTAACAGAAATCATGAACATTTCCAAAGGGCATTCTGGGTTATTGAAAATATTTTTATTGGACCTAGTTAAATTTCATTTGGTGCTAGGGTTTCAACAATCCCCATTTCAAATTTCTTTGGAATTTAAACATGATGGCATGATGAACAAGCAAAGTCAAGCAAGGCTGAACTGGGGCTGTGACACCCAAGATCTTCTTCCCCTCCTCCGATAGCAAAGTCAGCCGGAGCATCCTCACCGGCCAACCCAATCACGTTGAGATCGACATGGCTTCGCCAAAGCGGTTGTACACTTGTTGCATCTCTTTTTTACTCTACATGTTATATATATTGTCTACTGAGCACACGGATTTGTTCCTTTGGTGTTTCCTTGAAAGAAAAAATGTAGGAATTTTAATTTTCACTTGTCCTCCTTTTCAAATTCCTATTCATGAAGCACAAGACTAAGAGATAGTAGCATAATAGCAGCAGGGAGGGGGCTCGCTGGAGAGGTACCCCACTATCTATCTTAGGGTTCAGGATGGGGGCGGTGGTCGCCGGCGGTGGCGGGGCGTTGGCGGGGCGGTGGCGTGGGGATCGTTGGAGAAAAAGCTTGTCATGGGGGGCCTAGAGGGATGGCCGGCGCGGCGGCGGACCGGTGGTGGGGAGTGTTTTCGGGGCGGGCGGGGCGGCAGCGGGCTGCTGTTTGGCCGGTGGTGGCTGGCAGCTCAGCGGGGGTGGAGGTTGAAGATGAACCGCAGGCCCTTGATTTCGTATCCAACGGCTGCAAAATCGACTGACCAGAGATGAAAAAGTGATTCGACCGACGTGTAGCCTCACCTTGCTAGTGCGTTCAGTTTTGACAGCAAAATTCAGTTTCGACAGGAAAATTCAGTTTGTACAGTTAGGTTTAGTTTCGACAGTTAAGTTCAGTTTCGACAGTTAAGTTCAGTTTCGACAGGTAAGTTCAGAGCTGAGCGGCTGATGTATTTTACATCTAGCACTTTGTGGTTATGTATTTTACGTCATGTATTGGAGATGCTATTAGAATTCCACTCAGGTTAACGTTGTTCGTTGTCTCTCTTGTCCTGCTTCAGCCTCGGCATCGTACAACTCACCAGAGCTGCTCCAACGATGAAACCCTCCATCATAGCGGAGCAGTACCTCGGGCTCCATCTCCAGACGCCCAAGATCTTCTTCCCCTCCTCCGACAGCAAAGTCAGCCGGAGCATCCTCACCGGCCAACCCAATCACGCCGAGATCGACATGGCTTCGCCAAAGAGGTTGTACACTTGTGGCATCTCTTTTTTACTCTACATGTTATATATATTGTCCACTGAGCACACGGATTTGTTCCTTTAGTGTCTCCTTGAAAGAAAAAACGTAGGAATTTTAATTTTCACTTGTCCTCCTTTTCAAATTCCTATTCATGAAGCACAAGACTAAGAGATAGTAGCATAATAGCATTATAACCGTACATTTTTCTTGTGGTTTGAATTAATCTCACCATGCTTCTTTGCATCCTGTGATCTTCCAATTGTTGTGATTCAAACACCCAAATTGGCAGAAATCCTGTGTTTTTAATTTCTCTGTTTTGCACGTGCATTCCTATCCTATTCTTGTCTATTTCCTATCCCTGCATTGTTGGAATCCTCCAATTCAAACGAGCCCTTACAGAATTACTTCTCTTACATATAGTTGTCAAAGAAAACCTTGCATGGTTTGTCCCGGTCCTGCTGCACCATCGTCCACCCCAGCTCAGCTGCTCCAACGACAAAAGGGTCCAACACAGCAGGGATCGGGCCTCCAGACTGTCTTTCACTGCCTCAGATCTTCTTCCCCGCCGCTGGCAGCCATGAAAACTGCATTACCATCATCAACCGAGCAGATGACCTTGAGGACTACACGGCTCCGCAAGAGAGGTCGCACTCTTTCATGTCTGCTTACATTATGCATTGCTTAATATTACATGCTAGTTTATTTTCCTGTTCACCGATTATACTCTGAGTCAGCTCCAAACTAATGGTCAAACTTGAGGTTTTAAATGGTTGTGGGGTACATATCGGGGCCGCTATCAATAGTATCTATCTACTATCTGGTTAATCTCCGGTGTCTACTATGAGTTTCATGTTGGGTGGGAAACAAACATTAAAGAAGCCATTATCTGTATTTATTAACTGAAGCCATTATCTGCCTGCTATTATTGGTTTTGGGTCTATCCACAGGTTGCTACCATCACTCTGGACTTCTGGATGCACTCCTTACATAATCTCACTATGTTTTATTCCTATGCATGACAGTTATTGTAAACAATGGAACTGAACATGTAGAGCAAAAGAGATGAGCCTTGTGTGGCAATATAATTTCATGCAGACGTTGCTCCATGGTAGGCGCAAAGGCAGCCCCCCTCCACGCATTTCAGATTATAATCGAGAGGAAGATATCTGTTCTGAGGGGGATTCAGAAGGAGAAGATAACTCCTATTTACCCCCTGAGGTCTTCGCTCTAACTTGCCATGCTGATGTTGGTTATATCATGCATATGGTGTCTTGCATTGCTTACTTTATACATCAAATATGTCATCTGCTTAGTTTAGACATCCTTTGTGTGAATGCCATCTGTTTAATTTATTCATCGTTTATGTGAATTATGCAACGCCACCTTGTTTAGCCAGGCATCATATATGTGAATTTTGCAATGCCATCCTGCTTAGCTAGTCATCTTATATTTAAATTATATCAGTCCATCCTTTTTTTCGTTACATATTACATTCGTCAACAATGTTAGTACATTCAACTGCTCTTCGTGTGCATCAGCCATTTGACACGGTGATGGCAAATTCTGGAGTGAAAACAAGGTCTTCTGAGAAGACTATGCTATCTAATGAAGTGCATATCTCGCTGGTTATGGATAGCTCCTTAGAGGAGGATTCAGAGACAGATGACCAGTCCTATTCCCCCCCCCCCCGAGGTGTATGCTCTAACTTGGCAGGGTTATGTTGCTCATATCATGCGTATGGTGTCTCGCATTGCTATGCCATTTAATTAGTTTAGACATGCTTTGTGTGAATGCCACCTGTTCAGTGTCTAATTACCATATATGTGCCATCTTGTTGCAAGACATTATATATGTGAATTATACAATGCTATCTTGTTGCAAAGGCATTATATATGTGAATTATGCAATGCCATGCTGTTTAGTCAATCATCATGTATGTGAATTATATCATGCTATCATTTTTTTGTATTACGTGTTCCATTTGTCGACAACGTTTGTATATTCAACTACTCTTCCTGTGCATCAGCCATTTGAAGCGGTGATGGAAGTATCTGGAGTGAAAACAAGGTATTCAGAGCAGACAATGCTACCTGCTGAAGCAGACATCTTGCTGGCTACAGAGAGCTCCTCAGAGGAGGATTCAGAGACTGATGACCAGTCCTATTTCCCCCCTGAGGTCTATGCTCAAACTTGTCAGGGTTATATTACCCATGTCATGCATGTTGTCTTGCATTGCTTAGTTTTTACATCATATATAGATTGCCATCTGCTTACTTGCTTACTATATAAATCATATATTTGAATTATATCATGAAATCATGTTTACATAGTACATACACATCATCTATCTGAATTATGGCATGGCAACCCATTTAATAAAGACATCATATAGTTATATCATCTCATCCTGTTTAGTGTTTAAAGTCATCATATTTAGAATTATGGCATTCTATCCATGAATGTATGTGAATTATGGCATGCCAACCTATTTAATAAACACATTATATAGTTATGTCATGTCATCCTGTTTACATAGTCTCATATTTTGAAGTATGTCTTTCCATATTTTTTAGTTAGCCATCATAATGTGAAATTGTGTCATGCTATCCTATTTAGTTAGCCATCATATATGTGAAATTGTGTCATGCTATCCTGTTTGGTTAGACAGCATAAATATGAATTATTTCATGCCCTCTTTTATTCCCCACTATCCATTGCACCTGTCTATCATACAATGTCTATACTTTCAATTACTTTTCTTGTTTATCAGCCATTTGAATTGGAGAGCATGATGGCAGTATCTAAGGGAGTAACAACACGGTCTTCAGAAAAGATAGTGCTACTAGTTGATGCAGATAGAACCACGGTTGTACTTTCCCAAGGACCAGATCCACCACACATAACCCAGACTCTCGCAGATTGTACCCCTACCCAGTTGGATAGAGAACCAGCTACACCCCTTCTAACCCCAACCGGCAGATAGTAACCCAGTTCCAGTTGACACGGCACCGTCTCCACCACAGAGCACCCAAACACGAGCGGTTAGTAAGGGAACTGTAGTGCCCAAAGCACGAGGACCACCACTCCGAATCCCAACTCAATGCTTAAAGGAGAAGAAGATTTGTTCTCAGGTAAGGTTCTGTAGCTATGGTTCATACTCCTTTGCTCTTGCATTACTGCATTTACTCATACCAACTATTTTCAAATTTGAAGGATGGAATTGAAACTCCAATGGCACAACAGGTATGTTTTAAACCTGTTTCTTTAACTAGTTTGCTGTTGTAACCTGCTCTATGTTGATTTTAGTTTCAATTGAATAAACAGTTATGTTCTCATGTCATGCACATTAAAAGTGTTGTTATCGCTCTATAGTTTCCCACACTTATATTCTATCTATTCTGCTTTGTCTTGAACAAATATTATTTGAACTGTGTCTCTATCTTGATTTGGCAACAAAAACTAGAATGATATAGACCATAAAGTGACCATGGCACATAGATATATGTTTGTTTCATGCTGTTATCCTGTCCACTTTACTACTGAACTCATTTACCAAAATGAGTTTCATATACAACATGGTAAACATGTGATGTGTCTGCTTGTTTCTCTTTTAGAATGCGGACAAAATATTGGAGAACAGTACATTATCCAATGGTAAAGGAAGTAATGCAGATAAGGTTCAAGATAGTGAGACATCCCTGTTGGTCTCCAAGAAAGCTGATAAAAACTATCTTGACGATAGTGAGGGAACCCAAAAGTCCTGTCTTGATGTAGTGTTCGAGTTACTGGCCACTACTGCTAGCACAAGCTCTTCGAACTTGCTGCCTGAATCAGTTCGTCTTCTTGAGTATCAACTTCAAGTTGAAAGACATCAATCAGATGTGCTGCGACAGGAAGCTGAAGGACTGAGGAAGTCCCTGCAGAATTCAGATGCATATTTTCTGGTGCAACAGCAAGCACTGGAGGATTTAAGCGCCAAACAAGAGAAAGTTAATAAGCTTGCTAAGCATCTTGACAGCATTATGGGTACCCACGATATTGCTTCTTGAGATCTTCTGAAGTGGTTTCAGTTCTGGATTTGTTTTGCTGCGGCGTTTATTTGCGCTGGTCGCCAACTTTGACAACCAGTGTATATGATATGCTGCTTTGTTCCCTATATTTGCACTGGTGGCGAACTTTGATGCCCAGTGGATGTAATATGTGTAACAGCCGGGATAGCCTAGCATAAGTTGCTTGCTTATTTATTTCCTTGTTGTCTTGTTTATTTGTTTGCTTGTAGTCAGTGCAGTTCTTTTTAAAACTAGGCCACAATAACCATGGGCTAATATTTACTGTAGTGACACTGGGCCTCCTACGGGCCATAGAAACAGTGGGCCTTCTACGGGCCATAGAAACAGTAGGCCTTCTACAGGCCGTAGAAACAATGGGCCTTCTACAGGCCGTAGAAACAATGGGCCTTATACGGGCCGTAGAAACAATGGGCCTTCTACGGGCCGTAGAAACAATGGGCCTTCTACGGGCTGTATCATCAATGGGCCTTATACGGGCAGTATGACCATAACGGGCCATCGTTAATAGGCCGTATTTGATGACGTTATGAAAACGGCCCAACGTATTAACGAACCACAAACGGGCCGATGTAACCACGGGCTGAATTTGGCCCACAAGCAGAAAATGACAGTAACGGGCCGTAAGTAAACAAATGCTGGAAATGAGCCCAAGAATAAATGGGCTCTGAGAAGGCCGAAAGATAACATTTGCTGGAAACGGCCCAACTGAATAACGGGCCCTTAATGGGTATAAAGTGATATACTGTTCATTACGGGCCAGTTTCACCACGGGCCGTTAGTGGGTGTAAAGTGATACACTGTTCATTTCGGGCCAGTTTCACCACGGGTCGTTAATAGGCCAAGAGTTACATAGGGCCTCATATGGGCCGAAAGACGTCATGGGCCATACATGGGCCAGAAGTGAAAACGGGCTGGAATCATATTGGATGGCCCAGATGACGCTACTGCGCCTAATTCAGATAGGGCGTAACGGGCCTTGGGTTAGCAGGCTGTAAATGGGCTATATGCGAATAGGCCGTTAACAGGCTTTCCATGGGCCGGCCCGCCACCTTTTGACCAAGTCAAACGGGCCGGCCTTTTCATAGGAATGGGCCTCTGTTGGGCCGTGCCACCCATTGTCACCATAGATAAGCACGACAAGACATACATCAAGTGTTCTCAAATCCTTAAAGACTCAATCCGACAAGATAACTTCAAAGGGAAAACTCAAACCATTACAGGAGAGTAGAGGGGGAGAAACATCATAAGATCCAACTATAATAGCAAAGCTCGCGATACATGAAGATCGTGCCATAGAGAGAACACGAGAGAGAGAGAGAGAGAAAGAGAGAGAGAGAGAGAGAGATCAAACACATAGCTACTGGTACATACCCTCAGCCCCGAGGATGGACTACTCACTCCTCGTCATGGAGAGCGCCGGGATGACGAAGATGGCCACCGGTGAGGGATCCCTGTTAGTGTCAAAACCGGCGGATCTCGGGTAGGGGGTCCCGAACTGTGCGTCTAGGCGGATGGTAACATGAGACAAGGGACACGATGTTTTTACCTAGGTTCGGGCCCTCTCGATGGAGGTAAAACCCTACTCCTGCTTGATTGATATTGATGATATGGGTAGTACAAGAGTGGATCTACCACGAGATCAAGGAGGCTAAACCCTAGAAGCTAGCCTATGGTATGATTGTTGTAATGGTTGTTCGTCCTACGGACTAAAACCCTCCGGTTTATATAGACACCGGAGAGGGCTAGGGTTACACAGAGTCGGTTACAATGGTAGGAGATCTACATATCCGTATCGCCAAGCTTGCCTTCCACGCCAAGGAAAGTCCCATCCGGACATGGGACGAAGTCTTCAATCTTGTATCTTCATAGTCTTGGAGTCCGGCCGACGATGATAATCCGGCTATCCGGACACCCCCTAGTCCAGGACTCCCTCAGTAGCCCCTGAACCAGGCTTCAATGACGACGAGTCCGGCGCGCATATTGTTCGGCATTGCAAGGCGGGTTCCTCCTCCGAATAATTCAAAGAAGATTGTGAACACCAGGATAGTGTCTGGCTCTGCAAAATAAATTCCACATTCCACCGTAGAGAGAATAATATGTACACAAGTTCAATCTGCTGACGTATTTTGTGGCATGATGTCATACCACCACCAAGCCTTTACTTGAATCGTTTTTTATTATACCACCTCAGCGCGTTTAGCGAAGCTGTTTCCTTGGCACGTCTTGTCAAAGCAGAGATCGTGTTCCCCTTATTCCGGGATTCCCATCAATACGGACGTGGGTAACCCAACCGCGCCATTGATGGCGGCGCTTGGGAGATAAGCGAGTTTTACCAGGCCGGTGGGGACGCATAGTCTTCGTCCGCCCATATATAAGGGGATAAGGATCCACCTTTTTTACCTACGCCTTCTTCCTCCTTTGCTTATCCATCTCCGCACACTCGAGCTCCAGCGCCCAAGTTCGCACACCTCGCCTCAACCTTCTCCAGCCATGTCCGGAGCGGGAGGCAAGTGGATGGCCTCCTCCGTTACGGAGGGGCACATCGAAAAACTGCGCGGCGCCAGATACCTGTCCAGCGACATCGCGCACCGGCTGCCCGACAAGGGGAAGCTCATCCCCACCCCCAGGCCCCATGAGAGGGTCGTATTCCTTCCCCACTTCCTCCGTGGACTGGGCTTCCCACTTCATCCCTTCGTTCGGGGGCTCATGTACTACTATGGCCTGGACTTCCACGGTCTGGCGCCAAACATCATCCTCAACATCTCGGCGTTTATCGTCGTGTGCGAGGGCTTCCTCTGCATCCAGCCCCACTTCGGATTGTGGCTAAAAACCTTCAACGTCAAGCCGAAGGTAGTGAAGGGCGCCCAAGCGGAGTGCGGAGGCGCCATGGTGGGCAAAATGCCCAACGTCCTCTGGCTCGAGGGCGCCTTTGTGGAAACCATCAAAGGGTGGCAATCGGGGTGGTTCTATATCACCGAGCCGCGTGACCCTAAATGGGCAGCGGCCCCCGAGTTCAGATCTGGTACCCCCATGCAGCTCACCTCCTGGAAACAGAAGGGCTTGCTATGGGGCAGTTCGGAGGAGGTGACCGGACTCCAGTCCTGTCTCCAGACCCTGGTGAACAAGAAGGTCAAGCTTGTCAATGTGATCCAGGTCATGCTCGTCTGCCGGATTCTCCCCTGCCAACAACGGGCCTTCAATCTATGGGAGTTTGATCCGGCACAGCACCGGACCCTCAGCGGGCTCTTTGACACAATGTACAAAGCTACCTGGAGGGTGCTGTTCAAGGGGGGAGAAGCCCCCGCATCCGCGACTGAAGATCACGGATTCAGCATGAAACACCCGGCCGGTGTGGTAAGATATGTTATCCTTTATGGGACATTTATTTCTTTCATAGTTTGACTCTATTGCGGGATCTAAAATTCCCAATGCCTTTAACATGACTGGCAGAGGACGTCCGGACAGGTTAACTGTCCGGCTCCCCTCCTCGAAGACCCAGCGGATACCCGTTTAACGGGGCTGCTAGTCCTGGCACTCTATGTGGTGCCGGAGAAGAAGGCAACGGGAACCCGAAGGAGTTCCCGGCGCCAGGTGGTATCGGACTCATCGTCCGATGGCTCCGAGGCGGACTCCTCCCCCGAAGACGAGGAGGAGAAAGAGGACTCTCCCCAGAAGGGGGGAGAGAGGAAGAGGAAGGCTTCCCCAACAGGGGAGGCCGAAGGGTCCAAGAGGGGAAGGACCCTTCCTCCGGACAGCTCCACCGATGCAAACGTTGGCGATGAAGGGTGGCCCTCAAGGGCCAAGCCTCCGGCAAGATCGTAAGTATGCGGATCCCTGAATAATTTATAATTTCTCTTTTGTGTCACATAGTGTCCTTCTAATGCCGCACACTACCTGTAGTCCGGCCGAGGAGGATCTTCCCGCTTCATCCAGCGGGTCCTTGGCTCCGTCGAATGTAGATTCCATTCCGACCGCCTCCACCCCTCGCGATGCTGAGGACGCCGAGGTGGGATCCCAGGAGGGGACCCGCCAAGAGGGGGAGGCTCCGGAGGTGCCACAGGGCAACCTCCCGGACTTCGTGCCGGACTCCGCGCCGGAACCCGCAGTGGTTCCGGAGTCCGGTAGGCGGCCCCTTCGTAAGAAGGGCAAGACCATGACACCGGCAGCCTTCGTTCAACCGGAGGCGCCGGACAACTTGTTGGAGGCGCTCAACGATGCTTGCATCGAGGAGGAACAACGCACTATCATGAGTGCGGTGATTCAGAAGGTTCAGCTCGCCAAGAGCGGGCTGACCGAAGCCTGCAGCAGCCTTCTAACAGGCTTTGAGGTAAGAAGTTTTAAAATATGTAATGTAATACCGCATAGACAGTAGCCCCTGATGCTCGGTTCGGCGTTCGGAAAGAAAAACCGGACTGAGGATCTAAAAAAAAGATATACGCAGGAGCTCTAAAAATTATGTCAATATGGGTTTGCAGGCTGCGCTGCTGACCTCTGCCGCACTGACTATGGAGGTCGATGCTTTGAAGCAGAACCTCGAGCGGTCCGAGAACGAGCTCGGCCTTGCCAAGAAGCAGCTCGAGGACAAAGAAGGTGAGTAACACCATATTAAATTTGTACCTTACAGAAAAGTATTTTGGTTGCAATAGAAATAACAAGGATAACGTGGGTACTGCAGGGGCCACGAACAAGGTGGCAACCCTGAAGGAGGCCGTGTCCACGGCCGAACGTAATGCGGCCGCGGAACGAGCGGAGCGAGAGAAGCAGGAGGCGCGGGTGGCGGAGGTGCGGCAAGAGCTCCAGGCTCTCATGCAAAAGCATGAGAGTTTGGAGCGCGACTCGAAGACTCGAGAGTCCGAGCTTGCCTCGGCTCTTGAGAGTGCCAAAGCCGCTAAGGCCGAGGCCCATAAGGCCCTCCAAGAGATTGAGGCAGTGAAGAAAATAGCGGCGGGTAAGGCATTTTTCATGGAAAGCAAGCATGTGGATGTGAATTACCTGTTACTTACCCGTATTCGGAGCTCTCCAGGAGCGTTTGCAGATCTGCCTCGCAGCGTGTCTGATGCCGCCGCATTCTACCGGGCCGAGGAGGGGAGCTCAACGGAGAAGGTCTTCTGGTCTCAGTATGCTGAGGCCGGACATCCGGTGCCCCCTAGCGACCAGCTGAAGCAACTGGTCAAGCTCCACAAGGTAGCCGAGCAGGCCATGAAGGGCCTCATAGTCCAGCTATGGCCTGAGGAGGCCATGCCTGGGAGCTACTTCGGCCTCGTGCGGCGGCTGGTGGATGCGTGCCCTTGGGTGGAAGTCATCAAGCGCTCCGCCTGCATTGAAGGTGCCCGTCGGGCCCTTGCCCGTGCAAAGGTGCACTGGGGCAGGCTGGATGCTAAGAGGCTTCTGACAGACGCGCAACCGGCAGGCAAGGAGTATCGTACGCCCGAAATGTATTATAAGAGTGTCCTGAAGGGTGCCCGCAAGATTGCGGATGAGTGCCCCAAAGATGTAATTTTTGAGTAGACTCGCAATGTGTTATCCTGTGCGCTAAAAACTTTGTTCATATGCGCTAAGCAACGCTTATTGATTTAAAATATTACCTTCTGTGCGGCCGTTTATCAAATCTGAGAGATGGCAAGTCGTTGGCTTCAGCCCCCATGCCACGAGTGCTGGGGTGTTCGGGATAAACTTGAGCGCTCTTGTTCCCATTTTTGGGTCCATCTAGGGAGGCGCTCAACACAACGAACAAGGCAGCCGGACTTATAATGCTTGAACACTCTCACTTAGCCATAGAATTCTATAATTTTAAATTTCGGCGAAGCCCCTAGTGTTTGGAAGACCGAGTTTGGGGCGCTATCCACGCCTGGGCCGGACGGAGCCGGTTCCTCGCTCTAAGCGGCATAAGTCTTTAGGGACTCGAAAAGACCTCTCGAACAGTGACCAGCTCTCGCCTTATCATGACGGTCAGTTTTAGCTTTCTCCACTGAGGCGCTCGCCCAGCTCAACCGGGGCGCAATCGAAGTGGTTCTCCCAGTGCTACCTTAGCCGATAGAACGGAACGTAAGGTACCAAAACATGGGAGCCGGGCAAACCCAACTATTGACCCAAGACATGATTCCGAGCCGATGCATATAGTGCTATAAGTTTGGGGTGCCGCACTTGTGAAAGTGTTCGGACTTATCACACCATAATTCGGGGAACATAAAACCCTGGTGTATTCGGCTGTACCAAAGTGTACGGATGCAAGATGTCATAAATGAGCATATATATAAAAAGGAATGCAATTGTAAGCAAAAGGTGATGCATTGTTTATTCAAGGAATTCTGCTATGAGTGTAGAACGATACAAATAGTGCGGTAAGCAAGGGTTTGGACTATTAGGCATGTCCCCCTCCAGGGGTAGGCTATGGAATGGTGTATTAAACAGATTTAGTGCTCATAATGGAGACCACCTGAGTGTTCGTCGTAGCCATTGTCCCTCCCTGGCTATTTCATCGTGAGTTCGGCAGATCTACTGCCAGACAGGGCCTCTGGTAAACGGAGTCCTGTGGAAAAAAAGAAAGTGACACACGTGGGAGCCCCTGGTTTGGTTGAGCCGCACTCTGGGCCTATCATGGTCGTGCCCCTCCCCCTATGCCCATGGTATCTTCAGAGCATAATGATGTACGTGAAGAGCTCATCTTGCAATCATGCAAGGGCTAGGGTTGGGGCCGCATTGCTACGCGTGCTCGGAACGTGCCAGGTGGTCTTGATGTATGTTACTCCAGGCGCGTTTAGTCATGTCCGGTCGTTTAACGGCCGGACTCGAAAACTGCCTTAAGAGGCTGCTCTGTACTTCTGCCGCGGGAGCCGCTGTGTGTTCCTCCGTTCGGAGGGAGCGTTCAGTGTTTCCGTTGACCGTGATGACTCCACGAGGGCCTGGCATCTTGAGCTTGAGGTATGCATAATGCGGCACCGCGTTGAACTTTGCAAACGTGGTCCGTCCGAGCAGAGCGTGATAGCCACTGCGGAACGGGACTATGTCGAAGATTAACTCTTCGCTTCGGAAATTATCTGGGGATCTGAAGACCACTTCCAGTGTGACTGAGCCTGTACAATTGGCCTCAACACCTGGTATGACGCCTTTGAAGGTCATCTTTGTAGGTTTAATCCTTGAGGGGTCTATGCCCATCTTGCACACTGTATCCTGATAAAGCAGGTTCAGGATGCTGCCGCCGTCCATCAGGACTCTAGTGAGGTGAAATCCATCGACGATTGGGTCTAAAACCAATGCGGCGAATCCTCCATGGTGGATACTGGTGGGGTGGTCCCTTCGATCGAAAGTGATCGGGCAAGAGGACCATGGATTGAACTTCGGGGCGACTGGCTCCATCGCATATACGTCCCTAAGTGCACGCTTCCGCTCCCTCTTGGGTATGTGGGTTGCGTACATCATGTTTACCGTCCGCACTTGTGGGGGGAAACCCTTCTGTCCTCAACTGTTCGGCGGCCGAGTCTCCTCCTCGTCATCGCTGTGCAGCCCCTTGTCATTGTTTTCGGCAATTAACTTGCCTGCCTGCTTGAATACCCAACAATCCCTGTTGGTGTGGTTAGCTGGCTTTTCGGGGGTGCCATGTATCTGGCAAGAGCGGTCGAGTATTCGGTCCAGATTGGATGGACCCGGAGTAGTTCTTTTGAATGGTTTTTTCCGCTGACCGGGTTTAGAGCCCCTGAATCCGGCGTTGACTGCCGTATCCTCAGTGTTATCACCGTTAACGCGGCGTTTGTTTTTGTTGCGACGCGACCTGCCATTGTGGTCCTTGTTGTCCGGACTGCCAGAATTTTTGCTGAGGTTGTTACTGCGAGCTAGCCAGCTGTCCTCTCCCGCACAGAAGCGGGTCATTAGTGATGTGAGGGCTGCCATGGATTTTGGCTTTTCCTGTCCTAGGTGCCGGGCCAGCCACTTGTCGCGGATGTTATGTTTGAAGGCTGCGAGGGCCTCTGCATCCGGACAGTCGACGATTTGATTTTTCTTTCTTAAGAACCGTGTCCAGAACTGTCTGGCCGATTCATCTAGCTGCTGAATTATGTGGCTTAGGTCATCGGCATCTGGTGGTCGCACATATGTGCCCTGGAAATTATCGAGAAATGCGGATTCTAGGTCCTCCCAACACCCAATGGATTCTGCTGGCAAGCTGTTAAGCCAATGCCGAGCTGGTCCTTTAAGCTTGAGTGGGAGATATTTTATGGCGTGGAGATCATCACCGCGGGCCATATGGATATGAAGGAGATAATCTTCGATCCAAACCGCAGGGTCTGTTGTGCCATCGTAGGATTCGATGTTTACGGGTTTAAACCCTTCAGGGATTTGATGATCCATTACTTCATCTGTGAAGCAGAGTGTCAGGACCCCGACTCGATGTCACATCGATCTAGCCGGTAACACCTCATATCACTTTGCGGCCTCACGCACGGTATCCCCACGGATGTCGCCTTACCTTTGCCCGGGAACATTTGCGCCTTTTGGCTCACGTATATGATAGTGTCGCTAGCATCCATATGATAAGGAGCCCGGGCTGACATGACTAGTCGTAAACCCAAAGTGGCACAGACTTACAGGGACAGGCATCCATGACCCAGCTTCGAACGTGTCGGTCATCAGCAAGTGGGTCCGGGCTGTAGCACTGGGCTAGCAGGACTCCGGTAAACCGGGCTGTAGCGGGCTAACAGGACTCCGGTACTCAATGCGTGGCATTTCCCCGAAGGGACAGACACAGGAACGAAGAAGGACACATGCCGGCCAGCCTAAGTGTTCCAGAGCAGTAGCAAGCTACCATGGCTCAGCGGTAACACTAGGAGACATTTCCCGGTAAGAGAGGCTACTAAAGATAAACAACTAGATAGTCAGATCCCACACATACCAAGCATTTCAATCATACACACAGTATGCTCGATATGTGCAAATACAACAAGGCATCACAACATGACTCTACGACACAAGTACTTTATTTAAGGCTCAGAGAGCCATACATAACATACACAAAGGTACGGGTCTCACGACCCAGCATTCAAGTCATACAGTCATACAAACCAGCAGCGGAAGTAACTTGTCTGAGTACAGACAACTAGTAAAATAAAAGAGGCTTGGAAAGCCTAGCTATACTACGTGGTCCTTCACAAGCTCAGGATCACCACCTGGGCCTTTAGCCTACTCATTGATGTCAACGTCTATGTAGAACCCATCAGAAGGGGTTGCAACGTCTTCTGTAAAATGTAAATTATAGCAACATGAGTACAAAGGTACTCAGCAAGACTTACATCAGATCCTACATACATGCATATTATCAAGAAGGGTTGGTGGAGTTATTGCAGCAGGCCAGCTTTGACTCTTGGCTAGGCTAACCTACGAGACTCCAACTTGAAATGGTTTTGCGCACACGAGTCCATTACTCACCACTTCAATACACTACCGAGGATCCACCTCCGTCTCCCTACGGAAGAGCCATCCTCGGCACTCACACTTATCTTGAGGCTTTTAGCAGTTTCCATTTACTTGTCTATGAACTGTATAGGCAACCAAGTAGTCCTTTACCGCGGACACGGCTATTCGAATAGATCATGTTAACCCTGCAGGGGTGTACTTCTTCATACACGCTCTCACCACTTACCGTCGTTTACACGACATGTTCTCGGCAACCTTCAAGCGGAAGCCCAACGTGGGTGTCTGCCACGACCTACCTAATCACCTAATTCTCCAGTCCAGGTTTATCGCCTATCCAGGTTCCATCCGCAGGGAGTCCGGCCGAGGTTTCCCATACGGCCCCGAACGATGTGAACAGGGTTCCTGAGATACCTAACGGGTATTCGGTACACCGTGCCACGTACCTACCGCATCACAGCCCACCCCTACGGTCAGCGCTGTCCACGGCCTCCAGTAGGCTACAAACACCAGAAACTACTTGCAACTCCTGGACGGAGAACTAGGGTGAATAAGAAGCCGAGAGGGTCCATTGGTTTCGGGCCCAATGCATGGTAGTAGCTGATTCTTAAATCACACATACAGATCTCAGTGCTTAAGGTCGGCTTCGATGAAACAACCCACCATGTACTCCTACATGGCCTCTCATCGATACCTTTACCAAATCGTGTTCACCACACCACTCTCATTACCGACATAATCATTTCACTCTAGCCCATCACCCAGATGAACCAGACCTGACACGACTCTAAGCATAGCAGGCATAGCAAGGTAGGAACAACACATACATATGGCTCAATCAACTCCTACACATGCTAGTGGGTTTCATCTAGTTACTGTGGCAATGACAGGTCATGCAGAGGAAATGGGTTCAACTACCGTAGCACACAGCAGTTTGAAACGCGTTGTCTTAATGCAGTAAAAGAGAGCAGGAGCGGGAACATGGGATTGTATCAATGTGATCAAATGGTTGGTTGCTTGCCTGATGGTTCGATGCACTGATACGGTTCTTCGTTAGGGTAATCACGGTACTCCTCGGAGGCAGAACCTGTCGCAGAGGACACCGATACACAACCATCACCAAACAATGTGCAACAATATGATGCATGCATGAAACATGGCAATATGAGTGTGTTGGGCTAGTGCAACTAAAACCAGAAGGGTTTGAACAAATTTGAATCAAAGATTCAAATTTCAAACTCAAACATGGCCTTTTAAAGTGCTTTTCCTTGTTCTGCATTAAACATCAAGTTAACTTGTTTAGTCATGCATGAAAATAGTACAGATGGATAGATTGGATTTTTCTGATCATTTTTCATATATAATTTGTCTGATTTGGAGTTACAGAATAAAAGTTATGAATTTTTGAAGTTTAAATTATATTCTGGAATTTCCTATATTAGAATAATTCCAGAAAATCATTTATTGCGTCAGCCTGACGTCAGTGTGATGTCAGCAGGTCAACGGAACACGTCCGGGTCAAACCTGACAGTGGGTCCCGCATGTCAGGGTGATTAGTTTAATTAAAGTTTTAATTAAAACTAAACTTGTTTAATTAACAGGGCTGGGCCCCACCTGTCATTGACTCAGGGAGTCAACCAGGGCCCACCCGTGGTGAAAGTCAATGCCAGCGGCGCCGGCGTTTAGCCGCCGGCGAGCCCGACGCGGTGGCGGGAGTGGTTTTGGCCATTTCGGCCACCAAATGGGTCGCGGAGACCACCGGAGTGGAGCTGAGGACAAGCCGCAGCTCTTGGTGGAGTCCGCTGGGGTCGGGGTGGCCGGACTTGGCACCGGCGACGACTTTGGCGGCCACCGGGGTTCGGCCGAAGATGAACTTGGTGCTAGAGGGGTCGGTGAGGCTCGGGGAGTGGCTAGCTAGGTGCTGCGGAACTCGGTGAGTAAGATGGACACCAGCTTGTGGCCGGAGGGTGGCCGGAAGCACGTCGGCGACGAGATCCGCGGCGGTGCGGGCGTGTGATCCTCGTGCGGTGGCTACACGGCTTGGGAATGAGAGAGAGAGGGTCGGAGGAGTAGCTAGGCTCACAGCGCTCCCGTAGAGGCCACCGGCGGGGTCGGGGACGAGCTGAGGCGGCGACGGCGTTGAAGGGGATCTCCAGCGATGGCGAGCTCGGGCGAGGTCGGTGCGGTGGTCTCGGGCCGCACGAGCACACGGGGCTCGGCTAGCTCGATGAAGTGGACGGCGGCGGAGCTCCTGGACACGGTGGCACGGCGTGGGGTGGACGGAGGGCGTGGCTACGGTGAGGGGTTGGAGGCGATGGCGTCGGCCATGGCTGGGGCGTGCGAGGGGGAGGAGCTGGAGAGGAGAGGGGGTGTCTGGGAGGTTCGGGGGAGAGAGGGAAGCCGATTCACGGCGTTAGCCGGGCGAGGGAGGCGGCGAGGCGGCGAGCAGGTGCGTGGCACCCATGCGGTGCTCGCCGTCGAGCACCTGCCTGCCTGCCTGGCCGGAAGCAGCTCGCTGGCGCGGTGCTGGGCTGGGCCGGCAGGTGGGCCGGTGCTGGGCGACAGGTAAGTTTTTTTTCATTTTCTTTCTGTTTTCTGTTTTTTAATACTTCTGCAACTTTGTTGAATTAAATAAAATACTTAGGCTATACCTAAAATCACCAAACTACTCCTGGTCCATAGTTGGATTATTTCCAACATGAAACATTTTAGTTTGGAGTTATTTGAGCATTTAAGTATTTTATATAATTTTAAATGCCCAAATTCAAATACTTATGATTTAAATCAAAAACCCTAGGATGGCCTAGGAAAATGTGCACCACTTTTGGCAGAGGTTCTGAACCAAGACAAAAATGATGGGCATTTTAGAAGGGCATTTCAGGTTCATTGAAAATTATTTTTAGTAACCCTAGTTGGTTTCAGAGGGGACTGGGGGTTCTGTCATCCCCATTTCAGGTTTCTGATGAAAAAGTAAACATGATGCAACACTCTGATGCATGGCTAACTAGGATGTGACAACTCACCCCCACTCAAAAGAATCTTGTCCCGAGATTTGGGTTCCTCCGGGAAGAAGGCAGGAAACTCGAGTCGAAGACGATCCTCCCTTTCCCAAGTTGCTTCATCGTCAGAATGGTGCAACCATTGAACTTTGAGAAATTTGATATTATGACGTCGAGTGGTATGCTCGGCCTGATCGAGGATACGAATGGGGTATTCTCGATATGTGAGATTATCTTGGAGATCAAGCGTTTCGTGGTCCACTCCACGGATAGGACCCGAGAAGCAACGCCTGAGTTGAGAAACGTGGAAGACATCGTGGACTCTGGAGAGGTGCGGAGGTAGTTCCAACTGGTAGGCAACTTCTCCTCGTTTGGCGAGAATGCGAAAAGGTCCAATGTAACGAGGAGCCAATTTGCCTTTGATACCGAAACGATGGGTTCCCTTCAGAGGGGTAACCCGAAGGTAAGCCTTCTCGTCGACCTCAAAAGTCATAGCCTTATGTTTTCGGTCATATTGACTCTTCTGACGGGATTGGGCTGTTTTCAACTTTTCACGAACGATGCGAACTTGTTCTTCTGCTTCCTGAATCATATCCGGGCCAAAGAATTGTCTTTCCCCGGTTTCTGACCAGTTAAGGGGTGTTCGACACCGTCGTCCATAGAGAACTTCAAAAGGGGCTTTACCCAAGCTAGATTGATAGCTGTTGTTGTAAGCGAATTCGGCAAATGGAAGGCACTTCTCCCAATCCATTCCGAATGAGATAACAGAGGCTCGAAGCATGTCTTCTAGAATCTGGTTGACGCGTTCCACTTGACCACTCGACTGAGGGTGGAAAGCGGTGCTAAAGGAGAGACGGGTTCCCATAGCATTTTGGAAACTTTCCCAAAATCGAGAGGTGAAAAGACTTCCTCGATCCGAGTTAATTTCCAAAGGAACACCATGGAGAGACACTATACGGGAGATGTATAAATCTGCCAATTGACTAGCGGTTATACTCTCACGAACAGGTAGGAAATGGGCTACTTTGGAAAGACGATCGACAACGACGAAGATAGCATTATTCCCTCTCTTGGTCCTGGGAAAACCGGTAATGAAATCCATACCAATTTTATCCCATTTCCATTCAGGAATAGCTAAGGGTTGAAGGGTGCCAGCAGGCCGTTGATGCTCTGCTTTTACACGACGACAGACGTCGCAGTTAGCAATATACTGAGCAATTTCTCTTTTCATCCTAGTCCACCAGAACCTCTGGCGTAGGTCCTGATACATCTTGGTACTACCGGGATGAATGATGAGAGGAGATTCATGAGCTTCCTTAAGGATCAATCGCCTCAGGTTTCGCACTTTGGGAACCACTAGTCGATTCCCGAAGTATACGACCCCTTGATCATTAATGGAGAAACAATTCGCAATTCCTTTCTTGATGTTTCTCTTGATGCGGGAGATTCCCGGATCTACCTTCTGTGCTTTGATAATCTGATCCGTAAGGGTAGGTTTTGCCACCAAGGTGGAAAGAAAACCTTGAGGAACAATGTGAAGGTTAAGCTTCCAAAATTCCTCATGGAGAAGCGGTTGACTTTGTTGTAACATCAGGTTGTTACAATAAGATTTACGACTTAGCGCATCAGCCATGACGTTGGCTTTCCCTGGGGTGTAGGTTATTCCTAAGTCGAAGTCTGTGATCAACTCAACCCAATGTCTTTGTCTGAGATTCAAATCCGGCTGGGTGAAAATGTACTTCAGACTTTAGTGATCAGTGAATATTTCACAACGGTTACCGAGGAGGTAATGTCGCCAAGTCTTGAGTGCATAGACTACGTCTGCAAGCTCTAGATCATGAGTAGGATAATTCTCCTCATGTGGGTGCAATTGCCGTGAAGCGTAGGCAATTACGTGTCGATCTTGCATGAGAATGCAACCTAGTCCTTGTCGCGAGGTGTCGCAGTAGATAACAAAGTCCTTGGAGAAGTCTGGCGGTACCAGTACGGGAGCAGAAGTCAGGCGTCTTTTCAGTTCCTGAAAGCTGTGCTCACATTGTGGAGTCCATTCGAACTTCTTATCTTTCTTGAGGAGTTCGGTTAGAGTTTTGGCAACTTTGGAGAAGTTCTCGACAAAACAACGACAATAGCTCGCTAAGCCCAGAAAACTCCGAACTTGCTTGACCGATTCAGGTGGAGTCCAATTAAGGACAGCTTGAACTCGCTCAGGGTTAACAGCAATACCTTTACCAGATATTACATGACCCAGATAGGTCACTTCAGACAACCAAAATTCACATTTGGAAAACTTGGCATAAAGGCGATGCTCTCGAAGTTTCTGCAACACTAGCCTTAGATGTTCGGCATGTTCTTCCTCGTTCTTAGAGTAGATGAGTATATCATCGAGATAAACTACGACGAATTTATCCAGATACTCCATGAAGATTGAGTTCATTAACCGAGAAAAGGTGGCTGGAGCGTTGGTTAATCCGAAGGACATGACGGTGTACTCGTATTGCCCATAACGAGTAACAAAGGCCGTTTTAGGGATGTCCCCGTTTTTGATTTTGATTTGATCGTAGCCCAACCTCAAATCCATCTTGGAGAAGACTGAGGATCCAGCGAGCTGATCATACAGGTCGTTGATCCTGGGGAGCGGATATTTGTTCTTGATTGTGACCAAATTGACAGGTCGATAATCTACAACCATCCGGTCTGTACCATCCTTCTTCTTGACGAAGAGGACGGGGCAAGCCCACGGAGATGAACTAGGTCGGATGAAACCCTTTTTCAAGGACTCATCGAGTTGTTTCTTAAGCTCGGCTAGTTCTAGTGGTGCCATCTTATGGGGTCTTCTAGCAATCGGAACGGTTCCTGGAATGAGGTCTATTACGAACTCAACATCCCTGTCAGGTGGAACACCTGGCAATTCCTCTGGGAAGACATCCGGGAAGTCACGGACTACCGGAACGTCCTCGAGGTCTGGCAAAGGGCTGGCGTTAAGAGAATATAACTGTCGCTTGGCTATTCGGGTCAAGACATTGACTATCTTCCCCGAAGGATGGGTGAGTTGAACAGTCCTAGAGAAGCAATCAATTTTGGCTTGATGAGCTGACATCCAGTCCATACCCAAAATGATATTAATATCTGAAGATTTAAGGGCTATCAAAGATGCGAGGAAAACAAGTCTATCGACTTGGATTTCATTCCCATGGCTTACTCTAGAAGTTTGCCATTTGGATCCCGGAGTTTGAATTACCATAGAGGTTGACATATCACCGAATGCGATGTTATGCAAACGAGCATAATTTTCGGATATAAAAGAATGAGAGGCTCCTGTATCGAAAAGAACAGATGCCAGGTGGCAATTAACAAGAAGCGTACCAAGAACGACGTTGGGATCCTCTTGAGCTTCTTCGGCAGAGATACAGTTGACATGGCCACGTGAGGCGGTGGCCGGCTTGGCGTGGAACACTTTTCCTGTCGGCTTGCCACGGCCAACAGCTTTAGCAGACTGGTTGGGGTTGGTCTGGGGACACTCACGCATATAGTGGCCAGATTCCCCACACTTGAAACAAGTTACGGAACTGGTACGTGGAGGAGCATTGTTGGTTGGACCCCCATAGGGCTTGGCTGGAGCAGACTGTTGAGCAGGGCGAGGCGCCTGGAAAGATGGCCTCGGTGTGAACCTGGGTGGCAGGGCGGTGTTGGGCACCCACACGCGGCGCTTCTGAGGACCAGCACCGGATGAGGAACCCATGTCACGGCCATGCTTGCGTGTTGCCTCATAATCAGTCTGACCAGTTTCAGCACTGATGGCTTTGTTAACAAGTTTCTGAAAAGATGTGCACTCATGCAGACAGAGGTCGCGGCGAAGCTCAGGACTAAGTCCCTTACGGAACCTTGCTTGCTTCTTGGCATCAGTAGAAACTTCCTCAGTTGCATATCGTGCGAGGTTACCAAACTCCCTGCTGTAAGCATCCACAGAGAGTCGGCCTTGGGTGAAATTGCAAAATTCCTCACGTTTACGGTCCATGAGACCCTCCGGAATGTGATATTCATGGAAAGCCTCACTGAATTCAGCCCAAGTAGTGACATGGCCCGCTGGGCGCATCGCTCCATAATTCTCCCACCATAGACTGGCGGGGCCTTCAAGATGATATGCAGCAAAGGTGACCTTGTCAGCCTCAGCTACTAGCGCGGAACGCAGCTTGTGAGAGATACTGCAAAGCCAGTCATCAGCGTCAAGAGGCTCGACAGAATGGTGGAACGTGGGTGGATGTAATTTGATAAAATCACTGAGTGACACCACGTTAGTCCTCTGATGGTGTGCTGTGTTCTGTTCAATACGCTCCAACAAACGGTTGGTCTCCTGCTTGTTTCTCTCAGCTTCCATCATAACCTCGGCTAGGGAAGGAGGATGAGGCAGATTTGCATTCGTGACTTTGCTGCCTTCGGCTTGCTCTTGAGGAGCAGGGTTAGTGCGCGTGTTGACCATCCTAGGTAAACAAGACAATGATTTAGTCAGGATGATAAAGTTCCGACATAGGATACAAAATGTAAGGAATAACTCGAAATGCAAGATGATCATCCGTATGACATGGTAGATACAGAAACTGCTTCTTTATTCCAACGTCATACACACCATACAGGGTCTAGTACAAGACCAAACAAAGTACTACTACGGTGAAAAGAGGATTACATCTCGTCGGAGGCATTCCAAGCTCCTATACATTATTTTTCTACACCTCCGGAAAAGTACAAACTAGGTCATATCCCACGAGTCACGCGGGACGATAGATGACACAGATAGTGCGAACTAGTGATACTACCACTAACTCAGACCGATCCGTAGTAGTCCTCATAGAAGTCACCTCCATAGCCTGGAAGCTCAACATGATCATCCGGAAACAGACGATCTCGCGGAGCTTGGGGACCATAGGGACTAGGATGAGGTCTTGGACTAACAGACGGTGGCCTGCGGGGACCGCGAGGTGGGGTGATGCCTCCTACATCACGCCAACCCATCACGTCTGGCAGAGCAGATCTCACAGGATAGAGATTGCACATATCCGAATATCCAGCTTGCACCGCTGGTGCAAACCGAGTCAATGTGGCCCAGTGGTCAGCACGGGTATTGAAGAGCTCCAACCTCAAGGCCCGATTTTCACGGTCCTTATCCTCGAGCATCTCAGCGGTGGTGCGAGTCCGTGAATCCTCCTGAGTGGGGTCAGCATAGATAGCCTGGAGATACCCTTGTGCTCCCGGAAGTGATCCTGGCATATACCGGAAATCAGAGTCCTGAAATAGGCCAGACCTGACTCGCATGATGGTCATCATAGAGTAGGCGGCGTCCTGCATAGCCATCTCAATAGTAACCCCGAGTCCATAGGAGCAGTGAAGGGGCTCGGTGGACCCAGGATAAGATGGAAATATCCTGACAGTGCAGAGATACTGGCTTTGATTAAAATCTCGGAATTGCTCTTCGACCGTGTACTCAGGATACCAACGGTATCCAGCCTCAGTCATTACCCTGACCAACATGGCAGTATGGCCGGGTACGTCTAGGCATCGAGTCAGGCGAACCACTTGATTGAGGTCGCGAGTGGACATCTGAAAGCACAATCATAATGCAAAGGCATTAAAATTTCTAGCAAAATTTCGGCAGCATAACAGCTGTAAATGCTCAAGAAGGATTTTGAGACATTTGACAAAGGATTACATACACACTCAACATCATTATATCAAGTTCTGAGTCCATCCTAGCAACATAATGTGATAGTAGAATTGAACTAGGCTTGTATCCATCAAACTTATAAGGTACTACTTATTAGTAACACGTGATCCTGATAGAGAGAATAGATCCTAATTCCTTAACCCCCGGTGGAAGAATAGACTGACTCAGATCAGAATGTTATAAGATAAGGAGTAAAAAGAGCCTTACGTTCCAACCCACAAACAATTCCCCTACATATAACTAAAGAATTTCTAGACTCAACATCGACCAGTTTGGCTTGGAGAACCTACAGGCAGTCCGGCTCTGATACCAACGCTGTCAGGACCCCGACTCGATGTCACATCGATCTAGCCGGTAACACCTCATATCACTTTGCGGCCTCACGCACGGTATCCCCACGGGTGTCGCCTTACCTTTGCCCGGGACCGTTTGCGCCTTTTGGCTCACGTATATGATAGTGTCGCTAGCATCCATATGATAAGGAGCCCGGGCTGACATGACTAGTCGTAAACCCAAAGTGGCACAGACTTACAGGGACAGGCATCCATGACCCAGCTTCGAACGTGTCGGTCATCAGCAAGTGGGTCCGGGCTGTAGCACTGGGCTAGCAGGACTCCGGTAAACCGGGCTGTAGCGGGCTAACAGGACTCCGGTACTCAATGCGTGACATTTCCCCGAAGGGACAGACACAGGAATGAAGAAGGACACATGCCGGCCAGCCTAAGTGTTCCAGAGCAGTAGCAAGCTACCATGGCTCAGCGGTAACACTAGGAGACATTTCCCGGTAAGAGAGGCTACTAAAGATAAACAACTAGATAGTCAGATCCCACACATACCAAGCATTTCAATCATACACACAGTATGCTCGATATGTGCAAATACAACAAGGCATCACAACATGACTCTACGACACAAGTACTTTATTTAAGGCTCAGAGAGCCATACATAACATACACAAAGGTACGGGTCTCACGACCCAGCATTCAAGTCATACAGTCATACAAACTAGCAGCGGAAGTAACTTGTCTGAGTACAGATAACTAGTAAAATAAAAGAGGCTTGGAAAGCCTAGCTATACTACGTGGTCCTTCACAAGCTCAGGATCACCACCTGGGCCTTTAGCCTACTCGTTGATGTCAACGTCTACGTAGAACCCATCAGAAGGGGTTGCAGCGTCTTCTGTAAAATGTAAATTATAGCAACATGAGTACAAAGGTACTCAGCAAGACTTACATCAGATCCTACATACATGCATATTATCAAGAAGGGTTGGTGGAGTTATTGCAGCAGGCCAGCTTTGACTCTTGGCTAGGCTAACCTACGAGACTCCAACTTGAAATGGTTTTGCGCACACGAGTCCATTACTCACCACTTCAATACACTACCGAGGATCCACCTCCGTCTCCCTACGGAAGAGCCATCCTCGGCACTCACGCTTATCTTGAGGCTTTTAGCAGTTTCCATTTACTTGTCTATGAACCGTATAGGCAACCAAGTAGTCCTTTACCGCGGACACGGCTATTCGAATAGATCATGTTAACCCTGCAGGGGTGTACTTCTTCATACACGCTCTCACCACTTACCGTCGTTTACACGACATGTACTCGGCAACCTTCAAGCGGAAGCCCAACGTGGGTGTCTGCCACGACCTACCTAATCACCTAAGTCTCCAGTCCAGGTTTATCGCCTATCCAGGTTCCATCCACAGGGAGTCCGGCCGAGGTTTCCCATACGGCCCCGAACGATGTGAACAGGGTTCCCGAGATACCTAACGGGTATTCGGTACACCGTGCCACGTACCTACCGCATCACAGCCCACCCCTACGGTCAGCGCTGTCCACGGCCTCCAGTAGGCTACAAACACCAGAAACTACTTGCAACTCCTGGACGGAGAACTAGGGTGAATAAGAAGCCGAGAGGGTCCATTGGTTTCGGGCCCAATGCATGGTAGTAGCTGATTCTTAAATCACACATACAGATCTCAGTGCTTAAGGTCGGCTTCAATGAAACAACCCACCACGTACTCCTACATGGCCTCTCATTGATACCTTTACCAAATAGTGTTCACCACACCACTCTCATTACCGACATAATCATTTCACTCTAGCCCATCACCCAGATGAACCAGACCTGACACGACTCTAAGCATAGCAGGCATAGCAAGGTAGGAATAACACATACATATGGCTCAATCAACTCCTACACATGCTAGTGGGTTTCATCTAGTTACTGTGGCAATGACAGGTCATGCAGAGGAAATGGGTTCAACTACCGTAGCACACAGCAGTTTGAAACGCGTTGTCTTAATGCAGTAAAAGAGAGCAGGAGCGGGAACATGGGATTGTATCGATATGATCAAATGGTTGGTTGCTTGCCTGATGGTTCGATGCACTGATACGGTTCTTCGTTAGGGTAATCACGGTACTCCTCGGAGGCAGAACCTGTCGCAGAGGACACCGATACACAACCATCACCAAACAATGTGCAACAATATGATGCATGCATGAAACATGGCAATATGAGTGTGTTGGGCTAGTGCAACTAAAACCAGAAGGGTTTGAACAAATTTGAATCAAAGATTCAAATTTCAAACTCAAACATGGCCTTTTAAAGTGCTTTTCCTTGTTCTGCATTAAACATCAAGTTAACTTGTTTAGTCATGCATGAAAATGGTACAGATGGATAGATTGGATTTTTCTGATCATTTTTCATATATAATTTGTCTGATTTGGAGTTACAAAATAAAAGTTATGAATTTTTGAAATTTAAATTATATTCTGGAATTTCCTATATTAGAATAATTCCAGAAAATCATTTATTGCGTCAGCCTGACGTCAGTGTGACGTCAGCAGGTCAACAGAACACGTCCGGGTCAAACCTGACAGTGGGTCCCGCATGTCAGGGTGATTAGTTTAATTAAAGTTTTAATTAAAACTAAACCTGTTTAATTAACAGGGCTGGGCTCCACCTCTCATTGACTCAGGGAGTCAACCAGGGCCCACCCGTGGTCAAAGTCAATGCCAGCGGCGCCGGTGTTTAGCCGCCGGCGAGCCCGACGCGGCGGCGGGAGTGGTTTTGGCCATTTCGGCCACCAAATGGGTCGCGGAGACCACCGGAGTGGAGCTGAGGACAAGCCGCAGCTCTTGGTGGAGTCCGCTGGGGTCGGGGTGGCCGGACTTGGCGCCGGCGACGACTTTGGCGGCCACCGGGGTTCGGCCGAAGATGAACTTGGTGCTAGAGGGGTTGGTGAGGCTCGGGGAGTGGCTAGCTAGGTGCTGCGGAACTCGGTGAGTAAGATGGACACCAGCTTGTGGCCGGAGGGTGGCCGGAAGCACGTCGGCGACGAGATCCGTGGCGGTGCGGGCGTGTGATCCTCGTGCGGTGGCTACACGGCTCGGGAATGAGAGAGAGAGAGGGTCGGAGGAGTAGCTAGGCTCACAGCGCTCCCGTAGAGGCCACCGGCGGGGTCGGGGACGAGCTGAGGCGGCGACGGCGTTGAAGGGGATCTCCGGCGACGGCGAGCTCGGGCGAGGTCGGTGCGGTGGTCTCGGGCCGCACGAGCACACGGGGCTCGGCTAGCTCGATGAAGTGGACGGCGGCGGAGCTCCTGGACACGGTGGCACGGCGTGGGGTGGACGGAGGGTGTGGCTACGGCGAGGGGGTGGCGGCGATGGCGTCGGCCATGGCTGGGGCGTGCGAGGGGGAGGAGCTGGAGAGGAGAGGGGGTGTCTGGGAGGTTCGGGGGAGAGAGGGAAGCCGATTCACGGCGTTAGCCGGGCGAGGGAGGCGGCGAGGCGGCGAGCAGGTGCGTGGCACCCATGCGGTGCTCGCCGTCGAGTACCTGCCTGCCTACCTGGCCGGAAGCAGCTCGCTGGCGCGGTGCTGGGCTGGGCCGGCAGGTGGGCCGGTGCTGGGCGACAGGTAAGTTTTTTTCATTTTCTTTCTGTTTTCTGTTTTTTAATACTTCTGCAACTTTGTTGAATTAAATAAAATACTTAGGCTATACCTAAAATCACCAAACTACTCCTGGTCCATAGGTGGATTATTTCCAACATGAAACATTTTAGTTTGGAGTTATTTGAGCATTTAAATATTTTATATAATTTTAAATGCCCAAATTCAAATACTTATGATTTAAATCAAAAACCCTAGGATGGCCTAGGAAAATGTGCACCACTTTTGGCAGAGGTTCTGAACCAAGACAAAAATGATGGGCATTTTAGAAGGGCATTTCAGGTTCATTGAAAATTATTTTTAGTAACCCTAGTTGGTCAGAGGGGACTGGGGGTTCTGTCATCCCCATTTCAGGTGTCTGATGAAAAAGTAAACATGATGCAACACTCTGATGCATGGCTAACTAGGATGTGACACAGAGTGGGTGTGCGGCGCCTCTATACTGGGCAATATCACGACGTAGCTCAAGGGAGCTTTGTCTGCTGTGTTCGGCCCGGCCGGAGTTGCTGTATCCGGTGCGATGGTAGTCGTCGTGGATTGTGGGGCGCCCACGTGATCCGTAGATAGATCTTGATTGTTTTGCCTTGTCCTCCAATATGTCTCGCAGGTCCGGTGCATTCCCTCGTGGCTTCGTACTTTTCGAGCGATGCCGGGGTACGATCCTGATGGAGGGCCTAGATGCCTCTCTGTCGCGGCCACGGGGTGGTCGGTCTGCCGTGTTGTGCGCTGGTGATGAAGGTTTATGTGCTTCCTCCTCTAGTCGGGGGAGCAACTTGCGTTTTGGGTAGCTTTTGGAGGGGCGTTCGAGTTCATACTCTTCGGCCGCGAGGACCTCGGTCCATATGTCGGCCAACAGGTCTTGATCAGCTTGTAGCTGTTGCTGCTTTTTCTTTAGGCTGTTCGCCGTGGCCATTAGCCTGCGTTTAAAACGCTCTTGTTCGACGGGATCCTCGGGCACGACGAATTCGTCGTCGTTTTGGCTTGCCTCGTCTTCGGAGGGAGGCATGTAATTTTCATCCTCCTTGTCTGCCGCTCTCTCTTGAGGGCTGGCTTCCCCGTCCTCCTGTGCTGAATCTTGCTGGAGGGGGTTGTCTTCGGCACTCTCTGGGGTGTTATTATCTCCGGTGCCGGAATCTCCATTCTTGCTGTGGCAGGATTTAGAGCGGCGCCGCTGACGTCGGCGCTTGGGCTGTTTCTTAGAGGAATCTGCCTCCGCTGCTTCTTCGCCGTCCCCATCCTTTGGGGTGTCCACCATGTATATGTCGTATGACGAGGTGGTCTTCCAGTGCCCTGTAGGCGCTGGTTCTTGTTCGTCTCCGGCATCGTCGTCCATACCGTCGATGTCTTCGGAGTCGAAGTCTAGCATGTCGGTTAGATCGTCGACAGTGGCTACAAAGTGGGTGGTGGGTGGGCTTCGAATTTCTTCGTCGTTCGCATCCCAACCATCCTGACCGTAGTCCAACCAGGGCTCTCCTGATAACGAGAGATACTTTAGCGAATTCAGGATGTCGCCAAAAGGGTGAGTGCTGAAAGATGTCCGCAGCGGTGAACTCCATGATTGGCGCCCAATCAGATTCGATTGGTAGGGGCGCAAGAGGTTCGGAGTCCGGCAAGGAGTCCGGCACCTCGGAGTCACGAGCTTTGCAAGGGACAAGGTTAGTATTCGGCTCCATCGCCGTAGAAGTTGCAGCTCCCGAGGCGGCATCCAGCCACCTATCCTCGATCTGCGCGGTCGGCTCCGAACTATGGGTCAGAGCGGACTCGTGTGCGGCCTCCAGGGTACTGTCCGGCGGCAGAGCTAAATCATGCCCATCGTGACAGTGCGGCGCGCTCGGCTGTGGCTCGAATCCATCGAAGATCAAGTCTCCGCGGATGTCAGCCGTGAAGTTTAGGCTTCCAACTCTGACCTGATGGCCAGGGGCGTAGCTTTTGATCTGCTCCAGACGGCCAAGTGAATTGGCCCGTAGTGCAAAGCCGCCGAACACGAAGATCTGTCCGGGGAGAAAATTCTCACCCTGGACTGCATTGTTGTTGATTGAAGAAGCCATCAAGCCTATCGGTGACGACACAGAGGAACTCTCAATGAAAGCACCAATGTCGGTGTCAAAACCGGTGGATCTCTGGTAGGGGGTCCCGAACTGTGCGTCTAGGCGGATGGTAACAGGAGACAAGGGACACGATGTTTTTACCCAGGTTCGGGCCCTCTCGATGGAGGTAAAACCCTACTCCTGCTTGATTGATATTGATGATATGGGTAGTACAAGAGTGGATCTACCATGAGATCAAGGAGGCTAAACCCTAGAAGCTAGCCTATGGTATGATTGTTGTAATGGTTGTTCGTCCTACGGACTAAAACCCTCTGGTTTATATAGACACCGGAGAGGGCTAGGGTTACATAGAGTCGGTTACAATGGTAGGAGATCTACATATCCGTATCGCCAAGCTTGCCTTCCACGCCAAGGAAAGTCCCATCCGGACACGGGACGAAGTCTTCAATCTTGTATCTTCATAGTCTTGGAGTCCGGCCAACGATGATAGTCCGGCTATCCGGACAACCCCTAGTCCAGGACTCCCTCAATCCCCCCTCCGACAGGGTGCCGGAACAGGCTCCCGAGAGGTTTTTTGGTGGCTACATAGGTTTGCGGCGGCGGAACTCCCGATCTATTGTTGTCTCCGATGTTTTTAGGGTATATGGGAATATATAGGCGAAAGAAGTCGGCCAAGGGAGCCACGAGGGGCCCACGAGGGTGGAGGGCGCGCCCAGGGGGGTGGGCGCGCCCCCTGCCTCATGCCCTCCTCGAAGCTTTCCTGACTTGCACTCCAAGTCCCCTAGATTGCTTCCGTTCCAAAAATAACGTTCCCGAAGGTTTCATTCCATTTGGACTCTATTTGATATTCCTTTTCTTCGAAACACTGAAATAGGCAAGAAAACAACAATATGGGCTTGGCCTCCGGTTAATAGGTTAGTCCAAAAAAATAATATAAAATTGTATAATAAAGCCCACAAACATCCAAAAAAGATAATATAAAAGCATGAATGCTTCATAAATTATAGATACGTTGGAGACGTATCAGAGACCGGTGTCCTTTTCAATGAGGCTCCGAATGCGGCTTTGCAGCGTCTGCACTTCATCAACGGATCCCCAGTCCAGCCCCTTATTAATCCATGATGCAAGATGTAATGGAGGGCCAAATCAGAATGTAGTTGTAGCTGCCCACCTGGTACCGCGGGGTTCAGTGATGTAAAACCACTCCCGCTGCCATAGGTCGGAAGTATCTATGAAGGAGCCCTTTGGTTAAGCAGTATTGGCAAGTTTGCTCACTGCAGCACCACTGCACTCCACCTGTTTCTCGTCGGTTACCTTTGGCTTCACATTGAAGGTCTTGAGACACAAGCCGAAGTGTGGGGGAATACGGAGGAAGGCCTCGCACGTGATAATAAACGTGGAGACGACGGAAGGAGTCCGGAGCTAGATTGTGAAAATCTAGCCCATAATAGAACATAATCCCTCGAACGAAGGGATGAAGAGCGAATCCTAGCCATCGGAGGAAGTGGGAGATGAATACGACCCTCTCGCTGGATCTGGGGGTGGGAATAACCTGCCCTCTCGCTGGATCCGCGGTCAGGTATCTTGCCTCCCGGGGCTTCACGATATCCTCCTCTATGACGGAGGAAGCCACCCACTAGCCTTGAGAGCTGGGTTCGGACATGACTGGGAAGCGCGAAGCGATTAACTTGAACCTTGGTGTCACGCACAATATGCGACCCTATCCTAAAGGAACTCGAATGTCCCACCAAGGATAGAAGCGCATATTGGAGACGCTTTTGCAAGGTGGATATCATTACATCGTACCATTACATAAAAGTAGGTGATACATACAAGAGGCATAGAATGCGACACGAATACAACATCATCTTACATAAGAGCACCATCCGACTATGGATGAAATACAAACAGAAACTCAAACGACATCCACCCTGCTAGCCCAGGCTGCCGACCTGGAACCTATCCCCTCATCGAAGAAGAAGCAGAAGAAGAACTCCAAAACAAGCAAACATCGCTCTCACGTCATGATCATCGCATAACCTGTACCTGCAACTGTTGTTGTAGTAATCTGTGAGCCATGAGGACTCAGCAATCCCATTACCATGGGTATCAAGACTAGCAAAGCTTAAAGGGTAAGGAAGGGGTAAAGTGGCGAGGTTGCAGCAGCGACTAAGCATATATGGTGGCTAACATACGCAAATAAGAGCGGGAAGAGAGCAAACGGAATGGTTGTGAAGCTAGCAATGATCAAGAGGTGGTCCTGAACTCCTACTTATGTCAAACATAACCCAAAACCGTGTTCACTTCCCGGACTCCGCCGAAAAGAGACCATCACGGCTACACACGCGGTTGATGCATTTTAATTCGAATCTGGTGTCAAATTATCTACAACCGGACATTAACAAATTCCCATCTGCCACATAACCACGGGCACGGCTCTCGAAAGTTTATACCCTGCAGGGGTGTCCCAACTTAGCCCATCACAAGCTCTCACGGTCAATGAAGGATATTCCTTCTCCCAGGAAGACCCGACCAGTCTCGGAATCCCGGGTTAGACATTTCGACAATGGTAAAACAAAACCAGCAAAGCCGCCCGATGCACCGACAATGCCGATAGGAGCTGCACATGTCTTGTTCTCAGGGCAACACCGGATAAGTCAAGCTACGAGTAAAACCAGACCTCGAGTTTCCCCGAGGTGGCCCCACAGGCTGCTCGGTTTGGACCAGCACTTAGAGAAGCACTGGCCCAGGGGGGCTAAAATAAAGATGACCCTCGAGAGAGCGACTCCCAAGGGAAAAGTAGGTGGTGGTGAGGCAAATGGTAAAACCAAGGTTGGGCCTTGCTGGAGGAGTTTTATTCAAAGCGAACTGTCAAGGGGGTCCCATAAATCACCCAACCGTGTAAGGAGCGCAAAATCAAGGAACATAACACCGGTATGACGGAAACTAGGGCGGCAAGAGTGGAACAAAACACCAGGCATAAGGCCGAGCCTTCCACCCTTTACCAAGTATATAGATGCATTAATTAAATAAGAGATATTGTGATATCCCAACATAATCCTGTCCACCATGGAGCAATCTGCAACTTCACCTGCAACTAACAATGCTATAAGAGGGGCTGAGCAAAAGCGAAAACATAGCTAAGCAACAGTTTGCTGGGAAGGGTGAAAAGGTTAGAGGGTGACATGGCAATTTGGGAGGCTTGAAGAACAAGTGATAGGTAGCGCAGCAAAGGATACAACGAAGAAACTAGCATAGCAATGATAGTAGTGAGATCCAGGGTAGCGGTCATCTTGCTAGAAATCCCGCAAGGAAGAAGAATCAGTCCATGAAGAAGACGAACGAATGAAGCCGAACCAAGCATAGACGAACGAATCCTCACGATCGCAACAAAACGAGAACTATCGAGAAGAAGCACACAACATGGTAAACACACCACACATATACAAGACATGATGCACAACAAAGCATGATGCAAGACAAGACTACATGAAGCTACTCATGGCAAGAGATGATGCATACAAGAACAACACATCAAAGCAAGTTTAAATGAGGCCGGAAACAACACATAACAATTCCGGTAAGTCCTCATATGAAATTTAGAAATTGGTCCAGAACTGAATAAACCTTATGTTCAAGTTGTTAAATTGTAAGTTAAGATGCACCAAGATGATCTACACGAGATTCTAGTCAAGTTACATATAAAGTTCATTTAATTCGGAGCTACGGCCTAGAAGATATCAGCAAAACAAGTTAAACATGGCATTGATGCAAAATGCATACAAACATCAAGCAAACACTCTCAAAACAAGGATGCAACATTATAAGATGAATCTACATGCAAAACTAAGCAAGTTTCATATAGAGCACACTCAAAACGGAGCAACGGATCAACACATACACTCTATACAAGTTTAAAGGACAAGCTGTCCAAAACAGCAACTAGGCATCTAGCAAGCATCAAACAACATGCTGCAGCATATCAACATAAGAACAAAAGGCATGGGCATGAAGTACAGGTAAAGCATGACAAACACGAACACTGAGCTATCTCCAGAAAACACTATAACATGCTCAAAAGGACCTGGCAAGATTGCAAATAATAACAGTTTCAGACTTAGCAGAAATAACATCAGGTTGCAATGTTTAGAGCTATCAAACAACATATTACAGGAACTTAACATGGCAAACAAAGGCATGGCATGCTAATAATGAAGACAAAGAACAAAACTCCTTTACTGAACTAATTCCAAAGATCAACAGAAAACATGGCAAGTGATATGACAGATTCAGACATGGCAGGAACAACAATAAGTAGGCATGTTGGTGAGCTTGTACAACTCACCACAGAGCAATAAATGGCATGAAAAGGAAACCAACAGTAAGAAGACATGTTTATGAAGCTAAGAATGGCAAGAACAAGTTCATAGGGTGCATGGATCACTACCAAAGCTCATGGCAAAACTGAACTTAATGTTAACAGGCTGACAACAACATTATTTGGCAAGTTTGGAGCAAGATAACAAGTTACATCAGGCTATATGTCGGGGGTTGGGTGCGGCATATGCCAACGGATGGCTTATCATGGTGGGAGCGAGTAGAACATCGCCGGTGCCTGGAAGCGGGATAAGGCGTAGACACGAACGCCGGCGGACTTTACCCAGGTTCGGGGCTCTCCTAGGAGATAACACCCCTAGTCCTGCTCTGTGGGGTCTCCGCATGATCACTAAGGCACAAGTGATACAATGCTGCTCCTTGAGCTGTATGCTAGAGGCAGGAGGAGGCAAGGCTCAGCTCTCTCCATGCTCTAAGGGGTGGCTAGTGCTAATGGGGTCGAACCCTTTGCATGCGTGGCCTGGGGGGTTTATATAGGCCTACCCCCCAGGGGTACAATGGTAATCTGGCAGGCTGCTGGGCCCGGCCGTCAGTGTCTCCAGCCTCCGACTTCTCCACCGACCGCTGGGGCCTGCCGCCTGGTGGGGCCCTGCCGACTGGTTGGTGGTTGCTTACTGTAGCCATGTCGTTGGTGATGAGGGCTTGGTCACCTTTGCGTGGTTACAGTCCCGCCGCCTGGCTGGGGGCTACTGTAGCCACACCTGGTCTCATCAGCCTAATGGATGCATGCCTCGGGATAAGGGATGACCGCCTGCTGGAGGCCGGCCCGTCTTGAATCCGCTTGGTCGAGCTTCTATTGCCTTCCTTGAAGTCACTGCCTGGTAGGGTGTAACGCCCCAGAGATACTTTCCATATTTGTATCCAACTCTTGCCATCTCCGGCGCTAAGTTATATTTATTTCTCGGGTTTGGGTCTTTGTCTCCGTGTGTTGTTTTCTTTTTCGTGCATCTCTTATCATGTCATCACGTGCATTGCATCTCCATACATGTTCATCTCATGCATTCGAGCATTTTCCCCGTTGTCCGTTTTGCATTCCGGCGTTTCGTTCTCCTCCGGTGGTCATTTCTACCTTTCTTTCTTGTGTGGGGTTTAAACATTTTCGGATTGGACCGAGTCTTGCCAAGCGGCCTTGGTTTACTACCGGTAGATCGCCTGTCAAGTTTCGGGTCATTTGGACTTCGTTTGATACTCCAACGGTTAACCGAGGGACCGAAAAGGCCTCGTGTGTGTTGCAGCCCAACACCCCCCAAATTTGGCCCAAAACCCACCAAACTCTGCTCCATGTCCTAGAGCGTTCAATCACGATCGTGTGGGCGAAAACCGCACCTCATTTGGACTCTCCTAGCTCCCTCTATGCCTATATATACACCCCTCCGTTTTCGGATCTCTCCCTCTCCCCGAAACCCTAAAAAAAAAAAACTCCTCCCGCCGCCGTCGGACAAAACCGCCGCCGACGGACATGTCCGGCCTCCCCGTCCGCC